>NW_026622786.1:54651937-54736937 GCF_023065955.2 Ursus arctos | reverse complement strand
GGTTTCTGGTGTTGTACTGTCTGGTTCTGAGGCATGGCTCCAGAAAGTCAGTGTTTGGAAACAAAATGTTAAAAAAAAAAAAACCCACCAAAAAAACAACAAAAAACCTGAAAGTGACCCTGACCTTCAAAACACAACCTACTGCTGCTCAGAATGAAGCGCTTACTGGTATTGAAAGAACCAACTTGTATAAACTACTTACCGTCGATCGCACCCCGGCATGAGTTGTAGCAGTTCAGAATGTAACTGGGCATATGGCTGGTGAGCGATTATATTCCTCGGCTAGTTTCAGGATTAGCAAAGGAATTCCTCCTCTAGAAGCTCTGTGTGCCATCGTGGAGTGTGAACTAGTCCTCCTTTTCTTTTCAAACATGGGCAGAGAGAAATAATTGGAATACAAATGTCATTTTAAAAAGAGTTTTGGCCAAAAATTATTTCCTTTCTATTGTCTCTCCCAAACAGTGTTGCAAAAAAAAAGGAGCAAATATACTTGCTTTTTAAAAAGTTCATATTTACTGCTAATCCTCCACGCGGGCAGATGCTAAAAGAAGCAGAACATTTAGAACACCAGCAGTCAGACTAGGGAGGAAGGGAAGTCAAGGATTATTTGGGCCACAAACTAGATAACCTAAAGAGCAGAAGTTTAATATCACAACATTTACAATTTAAAAAATTTTAAATTTTAAAAATTTATATCCTTCTGCCAAGCTCCACTGCGCCCCCTGAAGTGTGTGGAAGGCACAACAGTTCATGTACCTCCAAGTGTGGTAGCTGCCATTCTGATTTGAAAAGAGAAGAGTTGCCAGTTTTCAGAGCAATTAAAATTGGTTAAAATAGCAAATGGCCTTGTGGCTGTTGCATAGAGATTGGAGCCGAATTCAGCATTGGTATTTCTACCCTGGAACAAAATCTGTGAGTTAGTAAGTGGATTGCCCTAGTGACAATGCATGTACTGCAATGGCAAATATCGGGCTCAGTTGCTAGTGAGCAAGATCCAGATGTGTGAGGATCTTGGTGGTCCTGAGAGACTCCTCTGCACAGATCCACAGCTCCACTGCAGCAGCTGGATGGGTAATGCTGATGCTTTGGAACAGAGATTTCATGGTCCTGAGTCGGTGAAACTGTGCTATAGTGTTTTCTGCTTCATAGATTGATGGAAACATTGCAAACACGTTCTCTATTTTTAAAAAGGCAAAAAAAAAATTCTTTTCTATCTAAAATTTTAATTTAAGCAACAGGATAAAAATAACACTTCATTTTGCATTATTTTAGTCCTTAGCCTATACATTTCAAACAGAAGAGTTAGAATAGGAATTAAAATTGAACTAGTGATTTTTGTTATTTAAGAAAAATGAACTCATGATTGAGATTAAGGATTTTGTTTTGTTTTTTAAAAATATTTTCCCAGTTCCAAATTCCAACCTTTAACCCACAGTGAGAGACAATGTGGCATACCAATGCAGATCCGCAGCAGTTTATTGAGGATTTATGGTGGATGAGGCACTTGGCTAAGCATTTGGCCTGCATTATGTCACTTCATCCCCATGAACCTAACTCAAAGCGTTTACCAGTGAGAAAACTGAAGCTTAGGGATACGCAAAGCCATGGTGTGAACCCAAGGCCATCTGACTCCAAAACCTAGAATAGGGTTTCTTGTATGGGAGAGAGCAGGAAGTATAAACTCATCAAAAGCAAGTAAATTTTGTTCCTTTTGGCAAAATTATTTACCACAGAAAAAGTGAAGAATTTAAGCAAAGAGAGATTACGTCCTTCTGTCTTTTAAAGTAAGCTTTATTTATTTTTTAAAAAAGATTTTTATTTATTTATTTGAGAGAGTGTGCGAGAGCACAAGCAGGGGGAGTAGCAGAGGGAAAGGGAGAAGCCGACTCCCCTGCTGAGCAGGGAGACCAATGCAGGGCTCAATCCCAGGACTTGGGGATCATGACTGAGCCAAAGGCAGACACTTAACTTACTGAGCCATCCAGGCGCCCCAAATAGGCTTTATTTTTTAGAGCAGTTTTAGATTTACTGGAAAATCAAGAAAACAGAGTTTTACGTTCTCATTTTATGTTTTTATGTATCTTTTTTGTTACAATGTTAAGTAAGGTACTGAATTCGCAGATTTTTCACCTAGAGATTTTAAATGAAGATTTTTAAAGTAAGGTTTTTTTTGGGGGGATACTCATTTTCATAAACGGTGACATTTTGTTGATAAGTGGCATCATAAATGGGGGAAGTGTAGTTTTAAGATTTTTTTCCTTATTGATTTTTCTTGTCAAGTCTTCATTTCTAGGGCGCCTGGGTGGCTCAGTTGTTGGGCGTCTGCTTTTGGCTCAGGGTGTGATCCCGGCGTTCTGGGATCGAGCCTTGCATCAGGCTCCTCCGCTGGGAGCCTGCTTCTTCCTCTCCCACTCCCCCTGCTTGTGTTCCCTCTCTCGCTGGCTGTCTCTCTCTCTCTGTCAAATAAATAAATAAAATCTTTAAAAAAAAAAAAAGTCTTCATTTCTGCCCTCATTCTGGTATCTAGTGAGCAAAACCAGGATGACCAAGAATGAGAACAATTTGGGATTTGGAATCAGAAGCCTTGGGTTTAACTGGGGTTTACCCAGTTCTAGCACTTATTAGCTGGGCAAGTTAATGTCTTTGTAAGTCTCAGTTTCCTCCTCTGTGAGATGGGAGTAATGAGGACCAATAGAATTAGAAAAGGATATCACTATAAGCTATAAAGGGTTAACCAAATGTTAGTTCTTATAAGGAGTATTCCTTATATATGACACGTGACTCTAGGCTAACATAATTTATTTTATGTTATATAAATATAAATATTTTATATAAATAAATCATGTCTCTAGAGAGTAAAATAATGAAATTCAGTAAGTAATGGGTAGAATATTGGTGTTGGAATCAGGTAGACTTGAATTTGAATCTTGGCCGTTCTCCTTAGCTATGTAAATTTGAACTTTGCCTTATACCATCTCTGGTTCTCAGATTCCTTAGACCTGCAATGGGATAATATCACCTAAATTACAGACTTGTTCTGAGGACCATAGTTGATGTACGTTAAGCATCTGATACAGTGCCACTCACAGAACAGGCCCCAGTATCATTACCATTACTATTTTGGGTCTTCAGAAATCCCATATGCTCCCTGGAATCTCCCAGGGAATGCCCTTTACTCTCTGAAGCTCTTTTTTTTTTTTTTTTTTTTTTAATATTCTCTCTCTCTCTCTCTTTTTAAGAGAGAGGGAGAGACAGAGAGAGGAGGGTCAGAGGGAGAGACAGAATCTTAAGGAGGCTCCATGCCCAGTGTGGAGCCCAACATGGGGCTTGATCTCACAACCCTGAGATAATGACCTGAGCCAAAATCAAGAGTTGGATGCTTAACCAACTAAGCCATGCAGAAACACCTTTTTAAATATTTTAATAGGGGCAAATCCTTATGCTCTGAGGCTTTTACTTTCAGAAATGGGAAGTTAGGTATGATAAATAAAATGAATGATTAAACTAAGCAGTGTGCTTTTGGGTTGCAAAGAAAGCATGTTTATGGCTTTGTGCAAAGGTTATCACGGAAAGATGCTAGTCAATGGTTTCTGTGTGACTTCTGGCTTGAAAACTACTTCCAAAGAGGAAACCAGACCTGATTTGGTTAATGTTCTTTTGACTTCTTGAAAATATAATTTAAGAAGAAAATTCTAAAGAGCTACAGTTGTTTTCTGGCATATTATTTGCAGAGTGCTTTATAAGTCACAGTTTAGGGCACTCTTCTTTGTCTGGAACACTCTCTCCCCACCTTGGACCCATACTCTGCTGAGCTAATTCCAACCTAGCCTTCACATCCTTGCTTAAGCATCACAGTCTCAGGGAGGACATCCCTGAGCCTCCAGACAAGTAAACCTCACTTTGCTCTCTGTATTTCTTTTGTAATACTTACTGCCTTATAATCACTTCTTAACTGTTTGCTTCCACTGCAGACTGTAAAGCCCCATGACACACATGCTTCCAAATGACTTTACATGTCAGTAACTTGCCTACACACCCCTAGGGTGAGATACCCTTAGGACAAAAAGAACTGAAAAAGAACTTTAAACTATTTGCAGTGATCATGTTGTTGTTGGTACTGTTGGTCTGTTAATTATAAGATTGTCATGTGTATTTTGGGGAAATAAAGAAAGTTAGTAATTAAAGGTTACTATAATTCTATCATTTTTGGAGTTGTTGCAAATTAAGACTATCAGTGTGGGAAAAGCGAGTTAAAAAGCGTCGTTTAAATTGGAATTATCAATATGAAATCATAACTAATTTTATTTAAAAAAATTTCAAACTCTATCCAAGAAACAATGGCCAATACAGAAATAATGACTCACCTCTAGTGCTCAGATTGTGGTACCCTAATACTATCCCCCACTAAAAGGAACCAGGGCTCTTTAGAGAAAAGGCTGATTCCAAGTTAGGGCCAGGAAAAGTACATGTCAAGCTCATCACAGCTTGATTCAGGTAGTAAGCAAGCAATTAGAAGCTACCAGGGTCCCATCAAAAGGGTTCAGCAGCCAACTTGAAGAGGCTTCTGGTCAAAGAACAATTTAAGCATCCCTATGGGTAATAACTGCAATTGAGTAGAATTCATCAGATATGTTTTAAAATCATAAGTTCATAAAAGGAAGGGGAGGTGAAAGGAGGAGGGGAGGGGAGGAGAGGGGACTGCTGGGAAGAACGAACAAAAGGGGGAGGAAGGGAGAAAGGAAGAAAGAAGAGAGGAAACATGTGAAAGAGAGGATGAGAGAAAGAGAGGAAGACAGAAGAGGAATTGGGGGAGAAAGAAAGAAAAAGAGGGAGAAAACAAGCAAGCACCATGGGAAGATGCTAGTCAATTAACTCATTGTTCCAAAAACTGAAAATAAAGGGAAAAAATCAAGCATTTATCTTCCTTTTCTTTTCTTTTTTTTTTTTTTTTTAAGATTTTATTTATTTCTTTGACAGAGAGAGACAGCCAGCGAGAGAGGGAACACAAGCAGGGGGAGTGGGAGAGGAAGAAGCAGGCTCCTAGCGGAGGAGCCCGATGTGGGACTCGATCCCAGAATGCCGGGATCACGCCCTGAGCCGCAGACGCTTAACCGCTGTGCCACCCAGGCGCCCCTTATCTTCCTTTTCTATGTGAATTATACAACTGGGTAAGTGAATAGAAGATGAAGGAAAGGTTCTTTTTATAAACGTATTCCAGCTAATAAATATAAATGAAAAGACAGAATGAGAATATCACCATTTTGCAACTACTAATGAATGAATTGATTTGGACATTTACATCACAAAAGAGAGACATTGATATTGTGGGTCTCCTAATGGAAGAACATTCCTTGTCAAAAAATTCAAATCCGAAAATCAAAAGCAAATCCCTGTTTCAGCCTCACCTCCAATGAGGAGCCTTTCTTTGTAACACAGAGATGTAATTGAACATATCTCTTCTGTTCTACTTTTATATTGTATCCATGCATTCACTTGTTTCACAGATACTCGTTCACTTGATTATTGCATGCTTTCTTTGTTTCTACTCTTGTCCTCCTGCAGTCTAATACCTACTAAGCAGCTAAATAATATTTTAAAATGTAAGTCAGAGAAGGTCACTCCTCTGCTCAAAACCTGCCAATGATTTACCATTAACCCTTGAATCAAATTAAAGGTCTTTGCCATCACCAACAAGGTCCTACAAAATCTGGCCCAAATTCATTATCACTTGCTATTCTCTCCCTAGCTCATTTTGCTCAGCCATATGGACCTTCTTGCTATTCTGTCAGTGCATGGAGCACAATCCTACCTCAGGACCTTTGCATATACTACTACTGCCTCCTTCATATCCACATGGCTTACTCCCTTACCACCTACTGGCCTCTTCTCAAATACTCCTGGCCAAAGAGGCTTTCAATGAGTATCCTATATAAGCATCAACCCTGATACTCTATTTCCTTTAACTCACTTTATTTTTTGTAGCATTTATTATCACAACTATATCTTATATTCATTGTTTTATTATCTCTCCCCCATTAGATTGTAAACTCTAGAAGCAGGGACTTTATTTACTTCATTCTTTTCTATTTCCCCAGTGCTTAGAATAGTGCCTGTTACATAGTACATGCTCAATGAATACATGTCAAATGTGTGAATGAGTTCATGCATGAGTTGCTGTGTCACAGTGCATTAAACATCAGTCTCCCATAAGAGCTAATTGAGGAAAAGAAGTATGCTTTTTTCAGCTTTCTATTGCAGCATTGCTTGAGGCCTGATACTTAGTAAGTCCTCAATAAATGCTTTTATACTATTAACCTTACTTTTGCCTAGTAATTTTTATATCTATAGTATAAGGATATTTCTGAAATAGAATATTTCCATTGTGTGTGTGTGGTGTGTGTTATAGATGTCGCTGGATCCCTAAATTGTATTTCTGTGAGAAAAAGGTACCAAGATCAAAGCCTGATAGGAAATAAAATCATCCATCATGAAAAAATAGAGTTCTAAGTCCAATAAGGGCACAGAAATTAAGCGTACTAGCAATTGGCCAAACATTAAGTAGAATACCGTGTGAAGATGGAACATATCACAAGGCCTCCTCCTATGGGTCCTGATACATAGTGTCTCTGAAAATGTGTCTAGAAGAGGTGGGGTGGGAAAAAAATGGATCTTCTTCAGTCACACTCTGTTGGAGCCACTAGGTGGTGCTGTCAAAGACAGTGTGATTTTCCTGTGTGGATTCAGAAGGGAAATATCTTACTCGTCAAGTAAAATAATCTTATTTTTTATTACCATAGCACTGCATACTTATTGTAGAACATTTGGTAAATACAAATAAGCAAAAGGAAGAAATATTTACCCAGAATGTTTCCAGAAAAAAACACTGTAACAGTGTGTATATTCTATAATTGATGATGATGATGATGATAATAATAATAATGGCTTACATTAAGTGCCTGCTATGTGTCAGACATCGTCCCAATGCTTTATACTTTTCAGCTTCCCAGTCTTTCTAGGAAATTTCTCCCTATAAATAGTCATTTATGAGATATATGTATATTGATAAGGATATCATATTGGCTGTTAGTTGATAACCTGGCACATAATAGATGCTCAACAATTATTAGTTATATGAATTATTGAGAATTTAATGATATAATTCATGAAAAACACCTGGCCCATCTAGTCATTCAATAAATAGTAGCTATATATTGCTGTTATGTATTAACATTACTTAGTTTACAAAACAGCCCTGTAAATGTTCTTTGTTCAAACTGCCCCTAAGAGAGCTAAGTTTAATTAGTTGAGTGACCCAATAACAATAAGAAGCCCAAATTCAGCTTTTCTTTTGGCATTTTTACCTCTTTGTCCTTCTGCACCTGGTGTAAAGGCTTGCTTTAGGCTTAGGGGTCTGTGCCCTAGGCTGGAAAAAGTCTGGGAAGTAAAGCCAGCCTGGAATCCCAGAGCTTCCTAGTGACTCTACTATCTAGGGTCACACTGTTTGTGGGCTCACAGAAACAAAATCTGGTGCTGGGGCTGGCTCAGGACAGCTGTCCCAACAGAATCTCTTGGAATTACTAAATAGCTAGCTAAGACGGTTTTCCTTCTGCTTGACCTCCATCCCCCTACCTCTCCCTGACCACTTCAGTTTCTATACCATCTGAGGTTACTGTAAATTGATTTAGTAAACACTTCTGAGTTATTGTGAGCAAGGTACTGTGCTAGATATGTGGTGGGGTGGGAGGGAAGGGACAGTGAGATAATGATGGCTCTGCCTTCCAGAAGATTTCAGACTAACAGGGAGAATAAGAGAACTACATATCTCCAAGATAAATAACTCCTTCTAAGTCTCTTGACTTCCAATCAGAAAAAGTAAACAGTTTCTCATTGTGTGATCTGGAGTGTTTGTTAAAAGTGCATCTCAGACCTACTGGATCCGAATCTCTGGAATGGGGAGGGATAGTGGGATCTGTATTTATAACAAGTATCACAGGTGCTTCTTAAACACATACACTGGTGGTAGCATCCCAAGGTGAGTGCAGACAATAATGGAGATTGAAAGGAAAACAGAGTGTGTGTTTAACTTGCCTACCACATGCCAGACACTGTACTAATCACCTATGTCTTTTGATTTCTCTTAAGCATACTGTAAGAAACTACTGTCATCATTGCCATTCCCCTTTTTTAGAGATGAAGAAACCAAAGCACAGAGAAGTTAAATAACTTACTCCAGGTCACACATAGTGGCAGAACCAAGATCTGAATCCATGTGGTTTGATTCAAGAGCCCGTGCTTTTAACCATTAAGGTCAAGTGCCTCTCATAGATGGCAACTGTCACAAAGCCCTCAAAGAGGCTTGCACAGGTGCAGAACGCCTAAGTGAAGAACCTGGGCAAAATGATATATTTTGAAATTTAACAACCATCAAGAACGATTGGTTCTCATTAGTCCCTTTATTTTTTTTTTAGGATTTTATTTATTTATTTCAGAGAGAGAGAGAGCACAAGTTGGGGGGACAGGCAGAGGAAGAGGGAGAAGCAGACTTCCCTCTGAGCAGGGATCCCGACACATGGCTCAATCCCAGGACCCTGAGATCACGACCTGAGCCAAAGGCAGATGCTTAACCAACTGAGCTACCCAGACACCTCTCATTAGTCCCTTTAAAACGAGATTGCATGGTATTGTTTTTATTCTTCCAGAGTCACATGGGTAGTTTTTAAAAAGAGCATAACACTCTAAAAAGAGATGGGATGCCTGGGTGGCTCAGTCAGTTAAGTGTCTGACTCTTGGGTTTCAGCTCAGGTCATGACTCAGGGTAGTGAGATCAAACCCCATGTCGGGCTCCATGCTGGGCACGGAGCCTGCTAAAGATTCTCTTTCTCCCTCTCCCTCTGCCCCTCCTCCTCCACTCTCTCTCCTTCTCCCTCTCAAAAAAATAAAAATAAAAATAAATAGAGCCTAACAGCAACCTACTGAGTACCTTTTCTGTATAATGCTGTTTATTTGCATTATCTCATCAATCTTTGTGGCAACTCTGAGATAACATTTGACTCAATTTAGAGATACAGAAAGTATTCTTAGAGAGTGTGATTTTTTTCCCAAGGACATACAGCTATTAAATGGTGCCATCAGGACTGTTTTTATCCAACATCTGTTGCATCAACAAAGGTGAGTTCAGCTACAAGTAACAAACCTCAATACACAGTGACTTGAAGAATACAGAAGAGGGTTCTCACATACTGCAAATCCTACATACTGGCAAGTTCTGAGGCAAAACAGTTTCAGGGTTGGTTAATTCAGAGCCTCAATGATGTCATCAAGGCCATCCAACCTTCAGATTTTTTTTTAAATTTTTTTTTTTAGGTTACAAGTTTTGCCCACATTTAGGCAATTTGTGGGTTGAATTTTGTCCCCCTCCCCACAAAAAGGTATGTTGAAGTCCTAACCCCTAGTACCTCAGAATGTGGCATTTGTAAAAAAAAAAAAAAAAAAAAAAAAAAAAAAAAAAAAAAGGGAGGGTCTTACAGAAGTAATCCAGTCAAAATGAGGTTATTAGAATGGGCTTTAAATCAGTGTTATTGCCATTCTTACAATAAAGGAATATTGGACAAAGAGACAGACATTCCCAGAGGTAGGACAGTGTGAAGACACAGAGGGAGAAGACAGCCATATGACTGGAGTGACGCATCTACAAGACAAGGAACATCAAGGATTGCTGGCAAACACCAGACAGAAGAGGCAAGGAAGTATTCTTTCCTAAAGCCAACAGAGTGCATGACCCTGCTGACACTGTGATTTAGACTTCCAGTCTCCCAAACTGAGACAATAAATTTTTGTTGGCTTAAGACACCCAGTTTGTGGCACTTTGTTACAGTCACCCTAGGAAACCAATCCAGCATTATTTCTGCCATCACTGGTATTAGTTCATCTTAGGCAGAGTGGCTGCTACATTTTAAGGAGTTACATCAGACAACCAAATCTCCAGAGGAAGAAAGAGAGACCACTTCTTTGGTTGGCAAGAAAACTCTTCTGTGAAGGAGCCCCAGCCGACTTCCTCTCCCACTTCACTGGTCAGGGTCCCATGCCCTTTCTCAAACTCATTAATGGCAAAGGGAACATGGCTGCTCATGACCAGTCAATCTGTAACTTAGAAGCAGGTTGGGTCAGATTCTCCTGAGGTGCATGGCTGTGTATAGGAGAAATAGATTCCTGAAGAAAATCAGATTCTGTTAGGAAGGAAGATGGATGAGGAAAAGGAATGCTGGGTAGGCCACCAATAGTGTCCATCATATTCTAGATTTTGTCCATCATACTATGGCCACCTTTTCTTTGCTCCAGTTTCTCTCCATAGGATGGGAATGATTGCTTTTGTTTTACTTGGAGGTGAGAGATGTGAATTTGGGTTTGTAAGTTAATTAGATTTACATAAATATTGTTCCTTATAGAACCTGAAGCTCAATGCTTGACTCAATGCCCAGAACACAGTAGACTCTCAAATGGCAGGTACTGCAGTGCCACAGGAGAAATTTGTCATCCAGTCCTTTGCTCTTTCAGCATCCAATTTTTGTGAAACTGTTCTGTGGGGTGGAAGGACTAAGGAAGGGGCTGATGATTTCACTGAACCTGGGATTTCAAGACTAATGAGGAGGATACATTCACCTCCATCTTGCATGAGCTCCTTACTTCTGCTTCATTATAAGAAAGTCAGTACACAATTGCCTGTGTCTTCCACCCAGATCATCCAACAGTTTCCCTGAGATCTCTACTACTGGACACCTCTGTTTTTTTAAAGCAGATCCATTCCTTAGTGCATATATAAGGAATGCAAAATCCATTAAAGAGTTCTGAATATGTTGGGGGAAAATATGACAGGATAAGTATGATGTAATTTAAGTATTTTGGCATAGCAAATGGAAAGAAATTACATTTCCTATTATCTTCCAACAGTTATTGAAAATGAAATGAAATATATTCTATACTCCCCCCAAAAGTCAAGGTTTTTTTTCCCCTTAAATGCAATTTTTTCCGCAGTTTGTTCATTTGGTATGCATTCCCCTCCTTTCACGACATGGAGGCATTCTGTTATGAAACATTCAATGAAAAAAAATGGACAAAAAAAGTATACTACTTCTTTAAAATATATTGCAAGAATACTCATTTTCAGCTTTTTATTGCAGCACTAGCTGGTATTCTTGCATGCAGTTTTGTAATTTATTCTGAACATTCTACTTAAACCTTTTTTCAATAGCATGATTTTATTAGAGTCAGCTCACTGGACTTTCCCAAAAAGGTATTTAAGATCAAATAAAACCAGTGCTTGGAAAAATATCATTACAATATGAAAGCAGTTACAAAAACATTAGTACTGCAAAGTTTTATTTCAAATGGCTGAGCTTGCTGTACCCCGGGTTATGGTACTTCTACTTCTGCAGACACACTTACTGGGGAGATAGGGAAAATTGTCATCTTAGCAATTTTTGCACATGGTGGGGGGGGGCAGGAAGGGGGAAGATAAGGCTATAAAAATTTAAAGTGAGGCAGCAAAAGTTTTAGGTGCTAGCATCAATGGTAAAAGTAGATTGCCGTCCATCCTAAACTCGCCTCCCCAACCCTTACTTTTGAGCCACCCTCCCCTCCTCAGCTGCCTTCAAGGATATAACAGAAATCTTTAAATTAGACTTTTACCCAGAGACAAAGTGTTGCCTTCTCTAAAATATAGGTACCTTTTGGAAATATGAGTGGATTGATTATTGAATTAAATGTGCCAGAGTATTATATTCCTTTTTGGGTTTTGCTTCATATCTAATAAACTCTTGTCAACATAGTGCCTTATTGGTCAAATGATGTCTTTTAGCACCTCCATCTGGCCGGGCCTGAAGTTCGCATCTGAAGGCTTAGTCTGGAAGCAGCTTCCCAGGGAAATTACACAGGCAAGCTTGGTAAGTCCCCAGGCTCCAGTGGTGAGCACTCTGCTGCTCTTGTCCTCTCCTTCACGTGTACTCCCTGCAGCCATCCCCCTACTCACCTTGTACCAGGCCAAGGGGCGGCCCAGCACTTTTCATTTGATTTCATATCTGAGCACCAAAGACAAATATTTTTTTTTATTCAATTGTAACTATGTCTCTCCCTTCCCTGCTAACTGACAGCTGGTGTGGCTGAAACTCAGCCTGCAGTGGGAGAAAGTCAGCCATATCCACGGCTGCAATTTGATGGGCTTCCCTCCTCACCAAGGAGGTTGCTTTCAATTAAAATCTAATGTTTATTAGAAGAAAAAGAAGTATAATTTGTTATATTTTCCAAATCGCTGCTGGATAAGGTACTTTTATTTTAGAGAAAGTAATCTACTCTTGATTGTGCAGCACAAAAGGTATTTTTAGTAAAGATGAAATAAATCAGCCTTTTTAGACATTGGTATTTTCACGTAGGTGATTAGTAATCCACATGCAATTCTATTACACAATATTTCCCTCATCCCTTTTCCTCCAAGCATTGAACCTAAGGCAAAGCACCTGCATCCCTTAAGTTTGCAGATTAGGTGGTTTCTATGTGGACTTTCAAATGCGATTTTTAAATTGCAAGTTACTATTCATATTACTTTTCTAAGGAGAAATATGCTTAAAAAGTAAAGTCTTTATTGCTTCTTAAAAGGCCTAGCACTCTGTGATAAATTCTCATATTTTGACTGTTAATATGTTTGAATGAAAATTATTTATACATTTGGGTGAGGTTGAGTGGTTTTCATTTGATTGCTGCCTCTGGAAATGAAAGCAGAGTAGCAGGAAATTTACATGTCATGCTGTGATGTATATCCAGATTATGAGATGATTGTGCAGCAGACGAACCCCAAGTAAAATCATTCCCATCAAACTGTGACAACTGCAATTCCTGACAAGGCCTCTTAGTTTTGGGGGCTATTATCATTGTACAAGAATATAATCTATTGACAGCAGGGCTGTTTAATACATTTAAAGGCAGACAGTGGAAGAAATCTTAACTGTTTTCATTCGCCACTGCACAAGGGTGCAGATCAAAAGTGAATTATATTTAAAAATATGCATGTATGATGATAAGATGCATGACATCCATCAACCTGTTTAGTCATGGTTAGGCTGAGGTGGGGAAGAGCCAATATTACTGCCATATGTGGTCTGAAATAGAGACGTGAGACTGGAAATTATATCATTGCCCAGTCAGAGTGAGCATACGCGGGAGATGCTCTTTTTTAAATCCCACTTGCTACCTGTCTAAGCATTAAGTGCCATCCATGCCTGTAGCAGTGACTTTGGCACCAACTAGGTATGTGCAGGGCTCCTGTATCTTTGCCCTTGTGTTTAGTAAGTGTGCATGTGTGTACTCTGCATGGGCATTGCGCAAGCACTGTGGGTGAACTGGAGATGAGTAAATCATTACCTCGAGAGAAGCTCCTAGTTAAACACTGATATGTGTGCTTATATAACAAGAGTGAAAACTAGGACATAGGGGATGGGTCTCCAGGGATTGAGGATGGAATTGTTCAGCCTCGAGGTTCCAAATTCCATGATTGGGGTGTTGGTGGAGAGGGACTGCTTACTATCCTATCCCGCAGGTGTGCAGGTGGCAGACAGGGCTGCTTCAGGTTTCAGGGTACAAACTCACCCAAGTGGTGTAGTGATGTTAATGTCCAATGTCAACAGGACTTAGCTTGGTCCCTTTTTATGAGAAAACTCTGGCAGGACTGTGAAGAGCTGTATGTTTTTCTATGTGATAGTGCTGAAAATAAACTGCAAGGAGCATTTCAAATTCCCAAGTTCATTAAGACTCTACAAACCACACATAGGATTCAGTCATTTATTAAAACAGAAGATGTTTAAGGGTAGTTTTTAAAAAATGGGATGAACAGTCCTGATGGATTAATGGTATTTTTCCTGAGGAATTAGTTCATCAGTTAATATTCAGTACCTAAATTAAAATCGCTTTGAACAGAGACAGTAGAAGGGAGACAAAGGGTGTGGAAAATGGTTAAAATGTTTAAATCTCAGCTCAACAGCCAGAAACTCCTTCTGGGTCTTTCTGTCCCTCTCCACTGCTTTGGAAAAGAAAATGCTTAAAGAAGCCACACCCATCTGTCTTTCCCCTTAAAACCTGAACTATTAAAGTGAATGCAAAATTATTTTTAGTGCTCATTCCAAAGGTTAATCATGACAAGAAGCTCTTGTCCTTTGAAAGGTTTTATAAGACTGTCCTGAGAGAAGCAAGGATAGGTCCCCTAAAGGTCATAAAACACTGATGAGGTCTAGGTCCCATTCAGAATTGCCAGGCCAGGACTAAAGGATTATTGGAATGAACGTCCTTCAGTGGCTGGCCCAGGCCCCCTTGGTTATCTCTTAGTGATCACTGGCAGCCTGGGAAGGGACTAACTTTCTACTAAGAAGAGAAGAGTGAGCCATTTGAAATCATCCATGTCCAAAGGCAGCACTCCCACTGACCCACACCAGGCCCAGGCAAGGTAGCATCTCTGAGTGCTAACATGGAGCCTCTCTTGTGAATAGTAAGTATTAGTTTACATCAGCAAATATTTACTGACTGCCTGCTGTGATTCAGGACTGCACTGAATCTTTACATTTTCCCTTAACTCAAATGACGTTTGGTATAAATCTTGGTAGGTAGGTAAGGGGACAGAATAATTTGAGAAGAACCTTTCAGTTTTAGTCATTACAGTGTGTAAAGTATCTAGCATAGTGATTGGTACAGAGGAAGCATGTAATACTGTGTTTTAATGAACTTTTCAGTTTAAAAGAGTTGTGGATTTATGGAAAAACTGCAAAGATAGCACAGAGTTCCCGTATACCTCCCAACCCAGTTTCCTTACAATTAATGTCTTTTATCAGTATGGTATATTTGCTACAATAAATGAACCAATATTAATACATTCTTATTAATGAAATCCATATTTTAAATTTCCTTAGTTTCTAAATGAGTCTTTTTTCTGTCCTAGGATCTTATCCAAGATACCGTAACACTGCATTTAGTGCTCATTATTTCCTTAGTTTTCTCTTCACTGTGACAGTTTCTCAGACTTTCTCGGTTTTGATGAACTTGGTAGGTTCGAGGGTATTTTGTAGAATGGTATTTTGGTCAGGTATTTTGTAAAATGTCCTTCAATTGGGATTTTTCTGATCTTTTTCTCATGATTGGAAAGAGGTTATGGATTTTGAGGAGGAAGACCACAAAGGTAAGGTGCCATTTTCATCACATCATATCAAAGATGCACACTATCAACATGACTTCTTACTTTGATGTTGACCTTGACTATCTGGCTGAGGTACTGTTTGTCAGGTTTCTCTACTCTCCCTACCCCTTTTTCCATGCTGTCTCTTTGGAAGGAAATCATTATGTACAGCTCACACTTCAGGACACAGACAGTTAACCCAAGCTGGGCCAACCAGATTCCCTCTTCTGGGAATTTGAAATTGAGATTTAGAGGTGTTAGTCTCCTGGGATTGCTTGAACTGCATGCAAAGCGTGGGTGGCCATCTCCTGCCTTGGTCTTGGAGAAGCAAGGACAGCTGGTCTGAAGAGAGAGAATAATGAATATAATGGAAAAATGAAGACAATGGAGCACAGCCAGAAAGAGATGGGTAGAAGGGAGAGAATCTGCCTTGTCTGTGGTTTTCAGTACTTAGTTCCAGTTCCTTAGAGACCCAACTGCACTTCTTGCTTTTGGGTTCAGGGAGATATCCATATATGCTTACGATAACCTCCATATCCTGTTTTTTAAAAAAGATAATTTGCATAGCTTTTGGTAACTCATAATTGATGTCACCTAAGAAGTTTTAAGATAATTTTTAAATCACTGTTGTACAGCAAAATGGACATGCTTTTTCCCTCTCTGTGAGCTGAGTGTACAGAGGCCACAAGGAACAGAGAAGGCCTAGCCTCCTGATGAAGACCATGGCCTTTGGAATCCAGGCTCCTCTCTTCCCAGCTTTGGGAACTTGTGTGAGTTATATAGGCCTTGGCTTTGCCACTTATAAAACAGATATAATACCTACTTCACAGGGCTGCTGTGACAATTAAAGGAAAGAATGTTTATTAGCAGATTGCTGGGTACAATTTTGTGAAGTTCCCCCCCCCCCAGTAGTCACCCTCTCAGTGAAATGGTCCTTGCTCACTTGGGCAAAATGTCATATGCTCAAAAACCTTGTATATGTCTCCATTATGTAGTATGGATCTCACTGTATTGTATTTATTTCTTTATCTCTCAAACTAGAACACAATGTCTTTCTTTATACCCATAGCATTTAGCACAGGCCTTCGTACATAGAAGGTGCCCAATACATGTTTGATGAATAAATGAACACATGAATTTATTATTCATTTCAAATATTTATTAGGCACTTCCTGTTATGTTTACAGGATAGAACTCCAATTATAGGTAAAAATGTAAATAATAGGGAATAACATCTGACAGTCTGCAGCATGTTTTCAGTACTTGGTATAACTTGAGCTTACAGGGAATGTGTGAGGTAGAAAGACAGGGTTTTTATCTCCCCTATCTGCCAAATATGGAACCTGACTACCAGAGATTAAGCAGCCTGCTTATGGTCCCCAGTCCCTGCAGAGGTAGAGAGGGGCAAACACAGAGGGCTTGGGAGTCCAAGTTTAGCACTCTTGGCACCTTGGAGGCAGTGGTGTAGAAGGACTATCATCTGCATGGGATTCCTTTAGGTTAGGATGTGTAAGTGGCAAATGGGAGTCGCTGCTAAGAGGAGGGAGGAGGGTAAGAGGGATGCTTCCTTGCTGTGAGGGGCCCATCAAAATTATGGCTTGAAGCTTATTTTTACAGTGTAATAGCGTACCCCGTCTCAGCTGAGCAGAATCCTGTGAAACACAAGTTTAGCTCAGCAGAATTCATCACCAGCTGAGACTTAAAAATGTGTCTGAGGGCTGTACTTATTGAACACACAAAGAGTATGAATATCAAGTTATTCGGCTGTGAAATAATATCAACAAAGTTAGTTATGTTTAATTTAACTGTTGAATGGAGGTTTAGCAATTTGGGACCGAAGCCTCGATGAGGAATGGAGAATGGGCAAATCAAACACTAAATTCCCTTCTCCTAATAGCCCAGGCTCTGCCGAGAGGAAAAAGCTGATCTGTGCTTTCCCACCTCTGCCTATCATCATTAAACACAGAGCAGTACCTGTCTTGGGCCTTTGTATTTTTCCTAACCTCCTCCAGGGAAGAACAAATTGCAAACAATGTCAGGTTCCCAAAGTCCCAGGAGGAGTCCTTTGAAAGCCAGAAAGAGTAAAGATCTATTCCCATTCCTTTTCTTAAATACTTCTCTAGAGGGGCAGTTTAAATGATCTTATCTGTATATACTAATATGATATAAATTGCGGGTTAGGAAGAAGAAAGTAGTATGTGCAGGGTTGTACCTCATCATTGAGAAGTATTCTCTGTCTTCTGTCATTTACGGTGTTTAATAACAAAATGTTCATTTTCTTCTCCTCCATCCATCCGTCTCTCCCCACCTCTCCCTCCCTCCTTCCTTCCTTCTGGCCTTTCTTCTTTCCCAGTATCTAATGAAGGAATTTCCATGACTCCCACTGAATTGAAGTCAATAAAGACACTATTGGCCTTTGGGGCTGGACAGGTCATTGTGCAGCTTTCCTGCGCATGGAAGGATGTTCATCAGCCTTGATCCCTGCTCCACAAAGACAAGAGCACCACTGTTTGTTTCGTGGCAAACAAAAATCTCTCTACAAACTTCTTGATTAAGAATCACTGTTTGTTTATCTGGTTGATTTTCATAAACCAGGAAGCAAAAAGAAGAAAGAGTCTTTATGAAAGTTTCTATAATTTTCTTTTAAAGAGCTGAGAATCAAATGGAATGGAATTAACTTGATGGGATGTGGAAAGGCACCCAATTTCCCTTGCTTGCTTCAACCCTATTCAACTGGAAAAATTAAATGCTCACTTTTCCAGGTGTTTTTCTACTAGCACTGGTCATAGATAGTCTGGTCAAGGATTCCTAAGTGGAAGTCTGCGGAGGGCACTGGGAAGGCTTTGGCTTTTCCTGATAAATAGGAAGGATAGATGTGGTACACAGTTTCCCTGTTCTTCTCGCCTTGCACAGAAATGTATTGGTAGGAGCTACAGTAATTATATTGCAACCATGAGGAAAAAGCTAGTTCAAGCATTTTCAGCAACTTCCCATCTCCAGACTTTTTATCTGAAAAAACTAATCTCTTATTTGTTTAGGCCTCCCAAACCTTACTCTCAATAGCAGCAGAATAGTTGACACAGCACCATTTAAAATGACATTTGTAAGGTAATGTAATAATATAGAAATATTTTATGATTTAATACTGGTGAAAAGTGGGGTGTATGTGAATGTGTGTAAGTATATTTCCACTATATAATCCTTTCTCACACTCTACAAAAACTTATTTACAGACAAAAATAAAGGAATTATTGCAAATTGTTGAGTGCTTTTCTTTGAATGGTGTGTCTAAGAATTGTTTTCTTTATACTGTTCTATTCTTTATTTTCCAGATTTTAATAAATCTGCATTATTTTTTAAACAAAAGAACACTATGTATATGTGTGTGTATCACACACATATTTAAAGCCAATGCAGCCTCTGAGTGTGTTAAGAGGAGGGTAGTATCTATAATCATAAGCAGCAATCCTCCCACTATACTCAGCTTCCCAGAGTGTGAGCACAGGGCTGTTGAAAGTTCTAAAGCGTAACATGATGAAGAGTACATGAGGCACTGAGATCATTAATCTTCTGACAATTAAATCATGGAGAAGAAAAGCATAAGTAGTATCTTTAAATATGTGAAGGACTCTCATGTGGAAATGGGTGTTAGTTCCTTCCCTCCTTCATTCACTCCAAATACTTGTTGAGGGCCAGATGTCAGGTACTGTGCAAAGCCCATTATGAGCCCCAAACATCCATGGTCCCTGTCTCCATAGAAAATACAGTTTACGAATGGAAATAGTCATTTATCAAATGATCACAGAAATATACCACTTCAAGTGCTGATAAAACCTGTGAAGGGATAGTAGGAAGAGAGGTAAACATGATCTAGTTTGGGGAGTTAGTATTAAGACTTTCCCAGGGAGGCCTTGTTTGAGTCAAAATCTGAAGAGCTAACTAGAAAAAATAGTTAAGAAGAGAGTTCCAGGCAAAGGTATTTGCAAATGCCCTGGGGCTAGAGGGAATGTGGCCTGTCTGAAGACCAGAAAGAAGCCTGGGACCCCTAGAGCACAGATCATGAGGCTGGAGAGGCAGGCAGGGGCCAGATTACACAGGTATAAAGATTCTAGCTCTTGGGCTTCCTAAGACCCATGAAACATCAAAATGAGCTTTAATCCAGGGAGTGTTATGATTTGTTCTGTGAAAGGGTCCCCTCTGGCTGCTCTGGATCTGTGAGTGGATAGGGTTGAGAGTGCAGGAACTCCAATCCCTCATCATTCCAAGGAACTGGAGTCCATGGATGAAAGTGAGAAGGAGATGGATTTTGGCTAAATATGGAAAAAACTGTCTAATCATGAGATAAATAATAACTACCACATACTCAACTATTACAAACTGGGAGGCACTATGCTAAGAGCTTACCAACTTAAAGGTGTTTTTCATTTACTCCTCACAACCATCTTAGGAAGCGCAGACCACTGTCATCCCACTTCACAGATTAAGGAATTGAAGCTCAGAGAGGTTAAGTGACTTACAATGACACACGGCTAATAAGTAGTGAACCTAGTATGTGAACTGAGTTCTGGCTAATGCTAAAGCCCCTTTTTCATCACCAAGCGACACCATCTCCCCTCACAGAATGAGCTGCCATCCTAAGCGTGAGAGAAGAAGCCTGACAGTGACCTCCTAGAAGGGCTTCCTGCACTTGGACTTCTTTAATTTTCAGAAAGTAGTATGCTTGACTTGCTTCACACTCTACCAGGGGACTTACCAGCAGCAGGAGGCATTTTCTTCCTGTGTCCCTTCCTAAAGAGCTGGGATACCTCTGTGCACCTCCCTGGCTACCATCGTTCCCACAGAAAATCATATTCTCTGCATAGCCTGGAGACCCCTCTTTCCCACCATCCTTGGAGAGAAGCCACTGGCCAGAAACGCAGCTCTGGGGAACTTCCAGAGCCTACCTAAGGCTACCTGGCAGGGGGTATTCTGCTTTCTGCCGGGCCCTGGAGGAACGCAACTCCATTTTGGAATTGAGGAGATGAAGAAGATGAGGCTCCTGAACACTGACCTTTTGTAGACCCGAGCCCATGCCAGGGCAAAGTACACGGATAGGGAAGCGCTTCCGTTGTTATCAGATGGTATTGATTCTCAGGAGAAGAGTGAGAAATTAAGAAGTTATCAGGCATCTTCGACTTCCTTTCTGAAGTCACAGAGCAGCTGCTGCTCTGTAACAACCCTGAGCATGATGAACAATTGGGGAGAAGGGATAATTTTTAAATAAAGAAAAATGCTCTTCTCTGCAAGAAAATTTGGTCACTAACTTCATTTGACAGGTGTAATAGACTGTGGTAGTTTTGGGGGGATACATGGTGTAAAGTAAAGCAAGAGAGGTAATAAGCATCTTGGCATTTATTCTTTATGTAGGAATATTTGTTCCTCAAAGTCAGACTACGTGGAATATTAGCATTTGAATAAATTATTCAACACCTTCTAGAGAAAGCAAGGGGAAAAATCTTTTCAGCATTATAACATGGCAATCTACAAGGTAGTAGAAAAAGACGGCTGTCATTTTTTCTTCAATTACAAAAGGCAAATATTTATTATTTATAAGTATTCGCCTTGTATAGGCTTAAATGTTATTTATGAACCTGTTGCACAGTGATTTTCAATGTAACTCATTATTTTTAGCCTTAGGGTGTTGTAAAGGAGCATGGATATATTTAATGACACTCTGCTAGTCAGCGCAATTACACTGTAATCATTATGTAAAATGTGCTATTAATTAAACCAATTTCTAGTTAGAACATTCGCTTCTGCAGGGCTTAATCTTAATCTTCAGCAATCTTTCTCTCTGTTTTTCACCTATTAATTATATGATTACTTTTTAAGTTAATATGATAGAATATGTTTTTATTTTTAAGCTGACTACTGCCAATTAGGAATATTTGTCAAATGGGTCTTGTGTTTATGGGTCAAAGCTTTCTTTTCCTTGAACTGGTTAAAAAAGGCTAAAAAGGTTATTTTTGGGAAACTGGATATTTTTCATAAAATCAAACTCAAATGTTCCCTTTCCCACATAAGCAGCATTATTCACAAAATTAGTTTCACGACTTACAAAAATACCCAGTTTCATTTTCCTTGAGTCATTTCAGCATCGAGTTTATATACTTTAAAATGTCCTTCTACATCAGACTTACATTTTACATTAGCATTTGTTAAGGAAACTCAAGATAGGTAAATAGTTGGTATTTCTGGTGGGTGAAGGAGGTAAATGACCTCCCTGTTCAGGCCTATCCACTACCTCTCTTCCAAAAGTCTTGCAATATTTCTATCACGGTGTTTTCAACAACAGGGATGGGAATCCTGCTTCCTAATTTTTACTAATGATTCTTGCTACAGCATTTCTAAAGAAAAAAAAAAAGAAGAAAGAAAGAAAGAAAGAGAAAGAAAATTCTTCTCTCTCTCTTTTGAATGACCCCTGGTGGATGGGAAGTAAGAACAAAAGGAAGGGAACAGGCTTAGTACACAGAAGCGTGACAAGTGGGAAATGGCTAACACCTTGTTGTCTTCTCACTTGGCACACCATTCATCTGAGACGGGGAGAGAAGAGTTTTACTTTTTACTTTTATTTTACTTTAGTTCGTACTCGTGGATTGGAAGAATTAACATTGTTACGATGGCCTTACTATCCAAAGTGATCTACAGGTTCAAAGCAATCCTGATCCAAATTCCAAAATTTACAGACACAGCACAAACAATCCTAAAACGTGTGTGGAACCACAGAGGGCCCTGAACAGCCACAGCAATGACAAGAACGAACGAAGCCGAAGGCATTAGGCTTCCTGGCGTCAAACATGTTAGGAGGCTATGGTAACCCAGTGTGGTCCCGGCGTAAACACCGACACAGGGCTCAATGGAGCAAGACGGAGAGCCCAGGAATGAACCCGCGCCTAAACGGTACTGACACAACCGGAGAGCCACACGTACACTGTCTTACACCACTCACAAAAACTAAAAACGCCACAGTTTTCCACATCAACTCTTTCCTCTAATGGGTCCCCTGAAGACTGACCCCCTCAGTAGTCAACCGCGCACAGGAAGCTGCTTCTCACTTTTCCTTACCTTTTCCTCCCCGGCGGGGCCTGAGGAACCCGAGCTCCTGTCACCATAGTGGGGACCCCACCTCATGCTGAAGCTGAGCCTGCACTTCCTGAGGAAACCTGGCTTCCGTCAAGCGTGCACTTGGAGACACGTCCAGGCCAGAACACGCATGCGCGGGCCGGTCAGCGACGGGTTCTCGCCTGCCCCCTGGCGGCCCTCAGGGTAGTGCAGGACCTGCTAAGCTCATGGTTCAGGGGAGGTGGGACCCCTTTCACTACAGTCCAGCTGAATCCCTTAAACTTTGAAGTTCAAACTGAAATGAAGCCAAATACCCAGTGTCTTGTTAAAAACAGTCGAGGAAACCATAATTTAATTGCAACCATATGGGATGAAATGAATCGAACACAAATTTTACAATTTACCCCAAAATTCACTCAAAATTGCCCATAGACAAATTTAAAATGCAAACATAGAAAGGTTCTAAAAGAAACATAGAAGAAAATCTACATGACGTTGGGTTTGGTGATGACTTTTAACACTAAACGTCAAAAGCCTATCCACAAAACAAAAAAACTGAAAACGTGTACTTTATAAATTTAAAACCTCTACTCTGTGAAAACGCTGTTTAGAGAACCAGAAGACAAGGCTCAAACTGGGAGAAAATATTTGCAAAATACATATCAATAAAGGATTTGTATTCAAAATATACAAAGAACTCTCAGAATTCAATAATAGGAAAACAACCCCATTAAAAATCTGTATAGATTTTTATCTATCTGAATAGACAGCTTGCCAAAGAAGATATACGGATAGTAAATAATCATACAAAGATATCCTCAACGTCATCTATCATTAGGTAATTACAAATTAAAACAATAGTGACATAGCATTGCACACCTATTGGAACTGATAAATACCCAAAAAATGACAATACCAATTGCTGGAGAGTGAGAAACAATAGGAACTCTTCTGTTAAAACACAAAATTCAACTGAGTAAATTTGAAGATTTAAATGACTTTATTAAACAGCTCACTAATCGGGCGGCATCCCATCTAGAAACTACTGGAATGGTCCCGAGAAGAGTTTTAATAATTCTGAACAGTTAAACAGAAGTAAGGACCCACTTCAAATGGATAAGAATATATATCCCAGAGGAGAGAGTTTTGAATCACAGTTACAAGTCGCTGGGAAGTTCTCTACAACCTTCATCTTTGTCCTTTAGGTGAAACAAAGTGCTATATAAAACTGTGCAGGGATGATTTTAATGGGAGTTGAAAAACAGAGTCTCTTATCAATATTTAAATTCCTGTGTGTACCCTCTCCCTTCCATAAACTGTGAGGCTTGGTCTTCTACATCAAAATTTCTGGAGTTGGCTCATGAAAAACTTTTGGAAGGCCCAAGGATTCTGATTGTTGCTCAGTGCCCCGATGAAATGTTTTTATTCATCTTGCTTGCTGCCTGGGGTTGACACTGACAATATCAATCATGCCCTGCCAGTGTATTAACATGGCTGCACCTGTTTAAACCATTCACATGTTGTAACTCAGAAGTTGGGAATCAAAGGCTGTGTTATTTATGTACTTCTTTAACTTGTCCCATACTACAAAAATTTCCACCCTGACACCATCTGCTAAGGAACAGCATTTATCTATGAATATGAAACACCCACTGAACCGGTATCAAATCCAGCCAACGGTTATCACCTTATGAAGCATCCAACGAAGCCCTATGGCCTTGTTTCCAAATGATTAATTTCCCTTGGTTGCTGAGTTTAGTTACAACAGACTCATTGTGAAAAGTTATGTGGTGTCAATATCAGAAATTCGCTGCCTAACAAGGAAAGGACAATGAAAGGGGGCTAGAATTTTCAAATGGAGCCAAGTTTAAGAGTCTTAAAAAACTGATAAATTAAGAACTTTGTATCATAAAAGTACAATAAACAATGATAAAATGGGGAAAATATTTACCTCATATATAACGAAAGGCTAATGGTTCAATATACAAAGAGCCTTTACAAATCAATAAGAAGGCTAATAGCTCTGTAGTAAAAAGGAGAGAAATGAAAACATGAAGAGCATAGAACAAATCTGAAGGGTTGGCAAACATCACTCCTATTTTATAAAATGCAGATCACAACAAGAATATACCATACTTATCAGAGAGGTATAACTTTTAAAGTTCAATTATTATGGATTTAGAATACGGGGAAGCAGGCATTCCCATGCACAACGTATATATATGAATCAGTGTAATCTCGTTAGCTGGGAACATAGAAATAACCATCAAGATGTAAAATGCGCACACTTTGACTTAGTTACATACCAGGATGCATATGTTCCCACAAGAAAGCAACAATGTATGTATGTATAAAGGGATTTATTGCAGCCTAGTTTGTAAATACTAAAAACTGGAAATACTTCAATGACTGTAAGAAGGGGCTGGTTAAATAATCATGCTATAGCCATGAAGTGAAATACTATTAACTATAAAAAAGAATGATATATATATCTATATATAGATATATATATCAAAGTGAAATGATTTCCAGGATGTGTGACATTGAGCAAATTACTTAATCTGTGCCTCAGTCTCCTCATCTGTAAAATATTAAACTTTAAGAGTAAATGATAATCAAATATAATAATAAATAATAATTAAGCATAAAAAATTATAATAATGGCACCTACCCCAAAGGACATTGTAAGGAATAAATAAGTTAACCTGTATAAAAACGTTTAGACCAGCTGACTCATTATAGATAATAAGAGCTAATTATAAATATTGTGATTGTTACATATTTGTACATGAAAAAAGCAAGCTTCAAGAAGGCATGTAGAATGTAAAAACACTTGTGTGAAAAAAGAAATGCATGGACATCTCTGGAAAGATACATAAGGAACAACTGATAGTGGTTCATCCAGGGAGAGACACTTGTACTATTCACTTCATACCCTTCTCTGTGACCTTGTAGTGGTTTTATAATACTAAAAAAAATGCAAAAACAAAATGAAAAAGAAACAGTGTAGGTATTAGGGATCTCATCAAGATGAAGACAAAGAAAGATGTTCTTCTGGCAGATATTATTCATCACTCACTCATTCAAAGAACATTTGTTGAATATCTACTGTATTATAGGCACTAGTTATAAAAGATGAATAAGATATGATGATATGATTCCTCACAAGTGCATTGTCTAAAGGGGGAGAGAGACTCATAAGAAAAATATTCAAATTGCTGAGGGAACCCAGAGATGGAAGTAATAAATTTTGGTGGTAATATCTGGCTGGATTTTAAAGGAGGAATAAGGAATTTTGCTGGTGAATATACAAAGTTGAGAAGACAAAAGTAATATATGTTGAGAGAAATCAGAATCATCGTTGTTTCTACAGTAGAAGGGGGTTGATCAAGACAGGGGCACAGAGGAACTTTCTGAGGTGCTAGAAATATTTTATATCTTAATAGAGGTATAGGTTACATAAGTATATGCAATTGTCAAAATTTACCAAACTGTGCAATTAGGATATATGGATTTCACTGTATTCACATGTAGTATATGTGTATGTAGTATATAGCATACTTCAACTAAAAGGAAAAAATGGGGGGGAAAAGGATGAATGTGTCAATGAATGGGTAGGCACAGAGAGGGTGCCAATGGAGTTAAAGAAGCGATAGTCCTAGCAAGAAGAGGGAAGACTGGAATCAGAGGGCAGAAGGGGCAGGAAGCTCGTCTTGGCATTGTGATTATCTGTGATAATCCAACCCAACTGAGGGCTTCAAACATATCTGATAGGAAAGCAGTCCACTCCCTACATTCAAGAAGTTTCCATCCCAAAACAGGGGAGCCTCCCAGCACAGGAAGGTGGGCCTTGCTCTGATTCAGGGCCCTGAAGACTTGGAGGCCCTCATTCCAAGGGGTCCGTGCCTGCTCTCACCTTAAGAAAGGCTCCATCACCAGGTCTTGCTGAGCTTGGCGTAATGACAGATGTAGTCTTCACAGAAGGGTGGCCTGCCCTTGAACAATTTCTCCAAAAACTAGGCACAGCATTCTTGGCTCTCAGGGGTGTGACCACATCTTTTTGTTGCCTCTCTTATGTCATGAGTGAGCTTCTCTCATAGACAACAGTGGAGACGAACCTCTTCTCTCATTTCTGGGCCCATCCTGTACTGGGATTCCCTCCCTGGGCCTCAGTGAAGTCAAAGTGTTATCTTCCAGCTGGATCTCCCCTGGTCCCTAGAGGGCTGTTTGTTTCTGTTTTTTAAAAGTACAGTTTATTTTTTAGAACAGTTTTAGGTTTATGGAAAATATGAAGTTCAAATTTACCACCCCCCCAAGTTTCCATTATAATTAACATCATCCATTAGTGTGGCATATTTGTTACAATGGATGAACCAATATTGATACATTATTATTATTATTATTATTATTACAATTACTATTATTATTTAAGTAGGCTCTGTGCCCAGTGAGGAGTCCAGCGTGGGGCTTGAACTCATGCCCCTGAGATCAAGACCTGAGCTGAGATCAAGATTCAGACACTTAACTGACTGAGCCAACCAGGCACCCTGATACATTATTATTAACATTATTATTAACCATAGTTTTCACTAGGCATATATCCACCATTACAGTACCACACAGAAGAGTTTCATTGCTCTAAAAATGCCCTGTGCTCTGCGTATTCACCCCTTCCAACCCCCACCTCCCACCCGTGAACCGCAGGCAACCACTGATCTTTTTAGTATTCCTATAGTTTTGGCATAGAAGGTTTTTAGGTTCTTAGAAAAAATGAGGACTTGTGAAGTCATTTGCACAGATTATCACAATACATACAGTTTAAAATGCATCTACTTCCTATTTTAGATTGTATTCTCAAATATTACGAAGGAAAGGGGAATATTTGCACTGTCCAGTTAATTTAGTATATAAACAGTTATTTATTCATTCATTTACTTATTCATTCAACAAATAGACCAATCTTTATTATACTTTTTTATGTGCCATTCATTGCAATGCACCAAAGTTGGACAAAATAATTCACTCTAGAGGCAATAGAATGCAGTGGAATAAGTAAGTACCTAATATTAATAAGAATGATTCTTGACATTTATCGAACACTATGTGCTGCACAATGCTAATACCCTTTGGATGCATTATTGCAGGTAATGCTCATAACAAAAACCCTAAGAGGGAGGTACTATGATTATTCCCATTTCAGACCCAAGGAAACTAAATGACTTGTTAAAAGTCTCATAGGTAAAAACTGTGGAGCTGAGACTTCGGCCCCCTCCCCCCTTCCTTCCAGCTCCAAAGCCCACATTCCTAACCACTACTGCATACTATTTGAGAATGTGGCAATCCTGAGTTCAAATCCCTTTACTAGCTCTTTGACCTTGGACAAACCACTTCCTGTCTTAGAGTACCCACCCAGTCACTCATTTAGCTGGAGTTCCCTTTCTTCCATTTCTACTTGGAAAAATTATACTCTTCTTTCAACGTGTAGCTTTCTTTCAAAATGAAGCTGATCTACTAGGATCTCCCCATCTCTATCTGTTCCTCCCTGCTCAACAACCCTGACTGCTCCTCTCCCTTCCTGGGCCCTCCCCACCACTGGGCTTATTTGCCCTAAGTACAGTCCATGGCTCAGCCTGTACCACTTTGAATTCTGGATGTTCATGTCTCTCTTACTTTACACAAGTATTTCGCAGCCTTTCTCATACAATTTCTGCCATATTCATGCACCATCTATGTGTTATCTTCTTAATCTTTTTCTTTGATTTGACTCATTTTGTTTTTGTTAGTCCTAAACATATTCCAGCAACCATGAGTGTGAAGGGCTAGTAATGTATTTTTCCTAATATGCATTAAAATAAATAACTATTCAAATAAAAAAAACGATTGCTATGCTACATCAAATTTTCTCACTACTACCAGATATTCACATGCCACACATAGGGAAACCAGCTTTAGACGGACACCTTTCTGAAGGCTGGGACTTGATCTTGTTCATCCTGTATCCCCAGAACCTAACACAGCTCTTGGCACACAGTGAATGTTCCACAAATGTTTGCCGGGTAAGTGAAACTGTGAGTGAATGAATAGGATTTTGGAGATGGTCTCTAGACTTTCATCAATGCTTTCTTGATGTTTATGGAATTGATGCCCATGGAGCTGGAGATCAATAGGAAATTTTGGGTTTTAATGACTGTGATGTACTGATCACTGGGTGAGTCCTTGGGGAGAACAAGCCCACTACATAGGAGGAGTGTGCAGACAGGCCAGCATCACTATGTGGAACCCAAAGAGGACACTGGCAGTTGCTCACCTAGCATGAATTTGAGGGGCCTTGGGAAGGCCATCTGTCACCACTGATAATCTCTTCCTTGATGGAAAGTATTATCTTCTACATTTTAAAGTGCAGATATCACGGGATGCCTGGGTGGCTCAGTTGGTTAAGCGTCTGCCTGCCGCTCCCAGGGGTCTGGGGTCGAGTTCCGCATTGAGCTCCCTGCAGAGAGCCTGCTTCTCCCTCTCCCTCTGATAAATAAATAAATAAATAAATAAATAAATAAATAAATAAATAAATCTGAACAAGAAAGTATAAAGTGCAGATACCTCAAATTCCTTTAAAATAAACCAATTCTTGGTTGTCCTGAGGTAACGTCCCTTTGCAGATAGGTTTGAATGAATCTTGCTAAACACAAACTCAGCTCATTTATCAAATCGACTTAGGCCTGGCAAACAGGGAAATAGGAAAGAAAGGAATTTAGACTGTCAAGAACTGTACTGGGCAATGTGATGGGATTTCTATGCCTAATATACAGAATATGTATATTATATATATAATATATTATATATATGATATATTTACTATATGTTTATTTTTTATTATATATATAATAAGGAGGTTAAATGACTTGTCCATGGTCATTCCAGCCCTAAGTTGGTGGACCTAAGATTTAGACATAAGGCTCATGTTGTCTGTGCAATACATCCCACCAACTCCTTTATGCAGGTAGAAACTTATGCCTGCCACACCTTCCTTGTAGAAAGTCCTGACTTTCCTAAGTCCCAAATGCCTCCCATTCATAAAGAGGTTGATAGCATGAGTTAAAGAAGGTAAAGTACTTAACCCAAGACCTGGTACACAGAAAGTACTCAATGAATAGTATGATTATTAATAATCTCGGCTATGCTATCAATGGCATAGGAAAGGGATATTGTCAGGTTCACAACTGAGGCAGTTATAGGGAAATCTAGGGCTGAGATACTCAGGTAAGAAATATTGTTTTCATAGTATTAAATCAAGTTAGCCATATTAAGGAGATGGGCTCAATGAAATGAGTGCCACTGAGGGGTGTGAACAGTAGAATAACTCTATTTACATTTTATAAGGATTACTTTTAGGGGCGCCTGGGTGGCTCAGTTGGTTAAGCATCCAACTCTTGATTTTGGCTCAGGTCATAATATCAGGGTTGTGGGATCGAGCCCTCTGTTGGGCTTACTTCTCAGGGGGAAGTCTGTTTGTCGTCCTTTCCCTCTACCCCTCCCCTGGCTCATGCTCTCTCTCTCTCAAATAAATGAATTAATATTTTTAAAAAATAGAAGGATTACTCTTAGCTTCTATGTTGAGGCTAGGAGGAAGGGTAGGAAGACCTAGTAGGTGCTATTTACTACAAGACAGACAAGAGGTGATGGGGCTCAAAACAGGATGGTAGCAGTGGAAACGATGAGGTGGTCAGGTCTGGTTTTATCTTGAAGATAAACCCAGATGGATTTCCTGATGCACTGAACGTGGGTGTAAGAGAAAGAGAGATGTCCAGGATGGCTCAAGGTTAATGGCCTGAAAATAAACTAACTTCCTTCCATCAATACATATGTATTGAGGGAGAGATATAGGTTTTCTTTCCTAAGCACCCAGAGATCCAGGAAGGCACATGGCAGAGTGATCGTCGGGAATGAAACGCCACTGCAGCCTCACCCAACAGAGAGGCATTTGCCTGAAGAGCAGAACTCATGAAAGATGGAGAGACAGGGGAGGAGGAACAACGCAGCTGTAAGCCGATTTTTTTCCTGAGCTTTGGCTACTTTCTTGCCTTTCTTCTCCATGTTTATCAGTCCAGCCCTGGGGCAAGCTCCCACCATCACCCCCAGTGTGTAGGGAACACCCTTCTACGTGGGCCTGATCTTTGTGAAGGCATATTTAGGGAATATTTTCTCTCTAACGGTCTCACTTGGATGGAATGTTTCGATGGTCCAGGCACTTGGGAAGCAATACGTGTTTCCTGAGGGCTGCAGGCATTTTCTTCCCTAACTTCATTTCCTGCCTGCTTCCTTCCAGATGAATCTACTGAACATATTCAGGCTTACACGGAGGAGGAAGCTTTCTGAGGAAAGGGCAGGCAGCCTGCACACTCCAGCTGGCGAACTGTTTGCGGTAACTCTATTTTTAATATACATTGCTGACCCTAATGATGGTCTATTGAGATGAGGGCAAGAAATGTCTGATCAAGTGGAGATTAATTTTTGACTGTGTCGCCCAGAATGCATGAAAATGCACTCCTTTTTCTATTTAGACTCCCAGGATGCTTTGATTGATTGACTAGTTTACAAATGAAGGTGATAAAATTAGGTTGAAGACCACATACATTTCTTAAAATGAGGCTGGCTGGTCGTGGAGACAATGAGGTTTGGACAGATTGTATTGCTGGTTTAGGCAATCTTCTGAGCATGTCAAGATTTATAGACCTGTACTGTAATGTTACAATTGCAGCTCACTGATATAGGTTTCTTTTCAAATTCTTTCCCATTTTATTTGAAAAAGGCCATTAGAGAGTTATAGACTATTGAAAAAGCTTTTTCTTTGCTAACCCTTAATAAACTCTTCCAAACAAGGACTACTGCATTTTTATATTAAATTTAAACCAAAATCTATAAAACATGCTATCCCAGGTTGGATAATTTGATTATTATTATCTAAATGGAGTTATGGTTCATATTGGTTTGTAGTAATGTACATAGTAAATAAAATGTAAGCTGAGATTTGTATAAGATCACAGGACACTGGGTTTTCTTTCTGTCGTCTTTTTTTTTTTTTTCCTGTGAGACCTTCTTTGAGAAATCTCAGCCAATTTTCCCTCAGATGAGAAATTAAAAAGAAAAAGAAAAAAGAGGGCCCAGTGGTGAAATTAATGCTGCGTTGTACTAAAAACAAATTGCTATTAATATTTACTTGTTCTCATCATAATAGAGGAAAGCTACAAATGTCTTAGGAGTTACCCAACTAATAAGATTTACCAAGGGAACCAAAAAGCATGAGAAAATACTCAGCAGAATTAGAAACAATTATTCCATTGTAAGTTATGATGTGAGAAATAATAGATGAGATTCTGAAGTTATTTATGAATTAGTCAATTCTGTTTCATACATTTTTGCCATCAAAATAACTTATGAAATCATTTTCCAGGCCCATAGCATTTTATGAGAGCTCTGCACTCAGTTAAAGATTTTCTTCTAGGGCTTTCTGCAGCTACTCTGAATTCTTTGGTGATGCCCAGATTTTGACCTAAGTTTTCCGCTGTGAGGGCAACCTACTGGCTGTGTCAGAAACTTCCCTGAGGCCTCCATGGTGGGGTTGCACAGCAAAGGGAGAGATTCTAAGGGCTTTTTCGGTTTAGCAGGAGGGACTCCAAGACAGTTGAGAGTGTCAGATAAAGTGATACGGATGAGGGCCTCGGCCTGGGACCTGGCACTCAGCAGGTGCTCAGAGATCATGACAATTATTGCCATGACTAATATTACTTTTGCTATGCCTCCTGTTTCCAGGGGTAGGATAAACACAATGCAATTCCAAAAATCTAGTTTAGATTATTGCTAACATGTTATACGACCTTGATCAAATCCCTTAGAATCTCTGTTCCTCTTTCCTTGGGACGCCACCTACTTCTAGGGGCCATTTTCTCCAGGGTAACATAAAGTGACAGATGAGAAAGCTGCTTGAGACATCCAGGGTGATGTAGGAACATCAGTAATTATTTTTAATCATTACTAGGTGCCTGCTCTCTGGCCTTTAGATAAGTGGAAAGTGGACCACAGTGAACAGTCAGTAAGTGTGGGGGACCTCCTCCAACTGCTAAGGGCAGTTTACAAGGGGGTTGCCAGTGTGAGTGAAAGGATTTAAGGGGGCTTGGGGTCAAGTGGTTTGAAGAACCCAGCAAAGCACCAGACTGCTGCCACTGATTTAGTTTAGAAGTGGATGAACTTTGAAATGCAGAACATCATTTCTGCAGAAGGTCGTCATATTTCTTGATGATTTACACGGAGAAGTCTGAAACTGTGCTGGGTTCATTTTAGATCCTCCAGTGCCAAGAGAAAATATGCTGATGGAAGGAATTGTGCCTGGGTGGAGGGTAAAGATTCTGAGTGCCAGAAGAAATGGCAGAAATGGACCGAGTCGGTTTCAGTGAAGATGCTGATGGAATCTGCAGGCCTTCTCTATCCCTTTCTGGGAGACTTTGCTGTTTGGAATTTTATATACAAGATTGCCTCAACTGACTTTTACCTTCATGCAGCGAAGCACCTCTCAGTACTGTTTGTTCAGACTGCAGCTGGGAGATGGGATGTAATTTCCCTTTAGGAAGAAGTCCTGTGTATCATCTCTCACCTGGGAGGCCCCACATGAAGCCCCCCTCCCCCCAGCTTCAAGAAGTGGTCTGCAGTCCAATTGCAGAAAAGAAATTTAAAAATCTGATTCTAGGTTGCTACTTCTCAAATATACTCATATATTAATATTTTAAGTGTTCAAAAGCAGTGTTGATTTTCTCAGTAAATTCTGTCATTTAATTAAATAGGTCATTCGTGCGTAAGAATATACATTTTTTTCTTTTTCATTTTGAGTGAAAAAAAAGAAAGATGTAGGCTGTATACATTTTAATTTTTCATGAACTGACTCTCACGGGAAAAAGATTGCACATTACTGCAGTGTAGACAAAGTAGAATCTCAGCCAGCAGAGAAAATCATACTGAATGGGTGGGGACTAGGTCCAGGCATCCAGTGGCAGCAAAGCTGACAGACTGAAGGCTCTGAAGATGTGGGTGGGATAGAGGCAGGGGCTCATCTGGACCAAAGGGGTCCTCCTAACAATTGTCTCATGAGGAACATTTAATGAGGTGACTGCCATGTTCCTCATGATGGAGGGAAGTACGTGTCTGCCTTCCCATCACCCTTCTGATGCCCTGGAATGTACACAATGACATCAGTTGCAGTGACAAGAGACACAGTCCATTCCGCTCTGGCATGATGTCATTAGCCTATTGGTAATCTTTCTAAATGTTTGCCAGAAGGATATGAAATCTTAGCAACAGAGGCACTTAAAGGTTTGGATAAGTTTGAAACACAGCTATTTTTCAATCTTATAAACTAACCAATCCAGGGGCCTGTTAGTCTACAAGTGTCTGCCATCTTTCTCGTGGTGTCAGAGAAAATCGAGTGACGGATCACTTTTTGGTGTCACTGCTCGAGACCGGTGACAATCAGTGAAATGATTGTGTCTGCCTCTACACATATCTGTAATTGATTGCCTAAACCCTACGACTCTCTTTCCCAGTTGATATGATGGAACATTGGAGTGAAATCACTCTCGATGAGGAGGAGCCAGGTCCATTTGTTATTTACTTCCCTGCCTGCTTCTTTCTCCCCATCCAATGCCAATTGTCCCCCAAGAGCACATTATGGTAATCAGCCGGAATGTATGTATAGGAATCAATCAAGGTGAGAGCCGTCGCAAGAGTTATGACATTACAAAGTCTGTTTGTAACTTTTGATTTATGGAAGATTTTCCATTTTATAAATTGGGAGTGAGGCATGTTGGGATGGCTTAACCCTTGAATTCCCCTACAAAGAATATCCGCCAGGGGCGCCTGGATGGCACAGCGGTTAAGCGCCTGCCTTCGGCTCAGGGCGTGATCCCAGCGATCTGGGATCGAGCCCCACATCAGGCTCTTCTGCTATGAGCCTGCTTCTTCCTCTCCCACTCCCCCTGCTTGTGTTCCCTCTCTTGCTGGCTGTCTCTCTGTGTCAAATAAATAAATAAAAATCTTTAAAAAAAAAAAAAGAAAAGAAAAGAATATCCGCCAGGCATTAAAGCTAATAGACAATAAGGCATTTTAATTATCTTGTGCCTGAAGCCAATCAGAGTTGTTCCATGTTTGGCTTGTGACTCTGGATACATCCTCCCACTTGCTCAACACATTTCTTATTCTTCTTACAAAAGAAAATTGGCTTCGTTTCTGGAGAGTAAAGACATGCGACACATTTCCATGAAGAACTGACACCGACATGCAATGGTTTCTTCCACCAGGAGCCTGAGAAGCAACCAGGCCATAGTAGCATTTCTGGGGAGCCTCCCCTTTCTGATCGTCACAACAGAGAGGGTGACTCAGGGAAAGGACGTCACAGACACCAACTCTGAGGTCCACAAGATACGTGACATCCTAGTTTCATGCCTTCTAATTCCTTATAGCGCTGCTGAAGGCCAGAGCAAAGACAGGTTCGAGCTATTTTCCCCAAACGGACAAAGCAACATATAGTGTTTTGTTATTAATAACTATGCTTGTTGAGGCTTGGCAGGTGTCACAGTCATAGCTTTCAAGGAGGCAGGAAACAAAGCACTATTGCCAGCTGATCATATTAAAATTGAGACCTTCTTGTTCATCTCGTTCATCAGTCATTACCACCGTCTCACAAACTATGCTGAGCTAGTGTTAATAGTCCCATTTTTCAGATGCGGTAACAGAGCCAAAAAGATGAAATACATTAGTCTGAGAACATACCATTGGTTAACAATAGCTCAGGAGCAGAGGCCAGGCCTGGCCCAGGACTTTTTCAATGAACTGAATTTAATTTGTATTTGGGATGCCCACCACGTGCAGGACACAGTGCTAGATGTGCTTCCTTCTTGCCCCAATTTCTGGAGGCCAACCATCCCTCAACACATCTGGGGCCACCCAGCTGTGCATTTTAGGTTTTGTCATTCTGACCCAGTGGCTCGCTGGCCCCCTTCACAGAACCAGTCTCTGCATCGCTGTGCACTGTGATTAGTTCGCCCTGGCATGCTCATGACTGACGTGGAAGACATGGTTTCCTCTGGTGGAGAATGAGCTCAGGGAAGAAAAATATTTGTCCTGTTCCAAGGTCACTGGGAGGCCCTTCCTTCAATCTGCTTTTTGCTTGGCAATCTTACCACATTATTTTGTGTTGAACTAAAGTTCTGTTTCTTTTTTTATTAGCACGGTGGACCTATTCTGCTTAAGCTCCCTTTTTTTCTTAATGTGAATCTTAAAGCTAATAAGAATGCAGATCCCAGCAGACCCACTCTCTCTCTTATAATCCATTAGGAACGTGAGATCGCTGTCTCTGGAAAACTTAAAAAACCATTTAAAAACAAAAAGATGAATAAATGAAAATGTTATGAACCTGGAAATGTTAATTAAGCCATTCTCAAGGAACAGGCTTTCCAGCCCAGATTAAAACATCCCATCACTTTTAAGTAGTTAACATCTTTCTCCTTGAAATAAGTCCAAATTAAGGACAAAATCATTATAAAAAGAAATAGTAAAGAGACCAGAAAATGGTGCTAAGAATTTGGCTATCGACTGACGTATTCGAGTTAGAGGAAACCACGAAGGCCAAAGCCGTAAAGTGGAGTCTATTTCCAGACGTATTGTAGTTATTGCCAAGCAATCGTCTGGGTACCTTGATGGAGAGTCATAGGATGTAGAAGCTCACAGATCATCCTGTTGAATCTTTCCATTTTTTTTTTTATATTAAGAAACTGAGGCCCAGAGAGGGTTAGTCATTTTCTGGAAGTCATTTAACAGATCAGAGGCTAGAAATTAAAACAGACTCACAATCTAGTGCTCTTGCCATTGCATACACCGCTGAGCAAAATGATTTCAAGACAATAATAATAGCAACAAAAACAATAACACTTTTAAAGGTACTGACTCTATGCCATGTTATCTAGAGATGTGTCTCCCAGACTGCCTTCTTTTCCAGAAAAGAAAGAGAGCAGAGCCTTATTGTCGGGATATCATTCAGCCAGCAATCTTAACCCTCAGAAACACAGACACAAAGTATAATACTGAGTCCCCACAGTAGATGTAACAAAGCCCATGCACTAAATGTCATTCACTCAGCCCCATGGAAGGTGTCTGCACTGTCTGCTCAGTATTATTCATTCCATTTGACATATAATTCCAAGCAGATTTGAGGCAGAAAGTTAGCTGGTAGCAGCCTGACAGCAAGAAGAGGTAGCTGTCATTTCTTATGGATGGCCATGAGAATTGACAACTGGTAGCCTAACAGCGAGGGAGCAGATGGGAAAACTATAAAACAACGTAAGAACTGAAAGTACAGGAATATGGGGCCATTTTATTTTGGGGCAAAAAGCTCTACAAAAGTGTCACTGCTGTCAAAGAACCACAATAATAACTAACAACGATAACTTTGTTTTGTTGAACAACTACTATGTGTGAAGGATGGTACTGGGTATTTTCATAGATTATTTCTAAACTTTGTAAGCCTGCAAGGGAAGTAATGTCATCCTCATTTCATTGATAAGGAAACTGAAGTTAAAAAAATAAAAGTTAAGAATCATGCCCAGGATCACAAGATGTATAAAAGGCAGAGTGAGGATTTGAACAGGAGAGATCAGAATCCAAAAATCTGTGTTCTTTCTTTTGTGCTCTGTGACTCAAATCCATCTTCAAGACTTAGAGCAGGACGGAAAATGAAACATCACATATGATTTCTCTATAAAAGAGATTTAGGAGAACAAACTACACTTTAGAATACCCCAGCTACATATATGCTTCTTGCATAGAATATATAAAAGGCACAATAGTTTCTCAATTAATTGGCATCATTGATAAATGAGTTTATTATGGAATATACACAACCTTTGCAGAAAATGTAAGCTTTCCTTTGAGTTCTAACACTTAAATATGCTCATTGCTCTGTTAAAGTACTTCTGAAATGTACTATATACTTCCCTCCTCTAGCCTAGCGTGGAAACCCCCCACATGGGCCCAGGTCTCAAGAGCTCGCAGACTGTGCTGGGACACAAACCTGTAAATAGTTCAGTGGTAAGGTGTAAACGAAGTCCTGAAGGAGATGAGAGGAGGAATTAGCTTTGCCTGGCAGATACAATAAGTAAAAATAAATCTCAACTTTAACATAGTCCCTGGCAACAAAACATTTAAAATATTCCATTTTTGTTTTCCAAATGAAAAACAAATACCTGTCAAGGGTCACTGCAAAGCAGCCATCACTGTGAGCGAGCAACTTCTACAGTGGTTCAGCATGAGCTTGTGTGGTCATTTAATGACCCATCATTTGGCTTCCTGGAGGTGTATGGAGTGGGAGCTGTCTTCCTGCAAGCTGATTTACCAGGCTTAATATGGACGTAAGTGGGGCTTGATATTTTTCTGTCATGTGTGCACATCTTTCCGGATCTTTATAATTCTGTCATAGGTTACCATTCTTTTTCCTTCGATGTGGAAAAATGAAGCCCAGAGAAGTTAGGTAACTTCCCAAGGTTAACACAGCTGGCCAATATCCAAATCAGAACTAGAATTCAGGTCTTCTGACTACTGGTACAGTCTCTTTCTAGGATGAGGTGCTGTCTCCTATACAACTTGCCCTGGTTTAACTGTCTGGTTATTCTTCCCTGCACCTACCAAAAGTACGACTTAATTTCTCTGCTTGTGTGTGTATACATTCGCACTTGTATGCATCTTGAGGGTTAGGAGGGCATACCATAGTTCAGCTCCATTCCACCCGCTCACCTAATTAGAAGACTTCTAATTCATTCATTCAATTACGTATTTTTGAGCATCTACCACATGCTAAGGACTAGCTAGTCAAGAGACACTGTGAAGAGCACCCTCCCCTCAAAAAACAAAACAACGACAAATGCCTTATGTTCCAGGAAGAATTCCAGACACGTATACAACCAAATCTATACAAGGGCAGGCTGTGGTAAATGTCAGCTCTAATAGAGGCACAAGCAAAATACTATGGAAGCACAAAGGGCAGATTGATTCTGACTGGTGAGGCGAGAAGACAATGAGAGGGTATCTTGGAACACTTCCTGGAGGACATGACATTCAGACAGACATTTACAATTGTGTACTTTATTTTGTGTAGTTCTGGATTAGTCTGCTATTGTTATGATAACGGGGTATAACAAGCAATCCCCAAATATCAGTGGCTTATAATAGCAAACATGTATTTCTTGCCTATAAGTTTGTGGGTCTCTGAGGAGACTCTGCTTTTAAGCTACAGGTAGCTGTTCGGGTAGCTCCATGTATCTCTCGTTTTGGGACCCAGACTGAAGGAGCAACAGCTTCCTGTTGAAAGCATACTCTTTAATGGTGTAGGGCAAGGGTACAAGAGAGGCTACCCATTTCTTAATGGGAGAAACATGCAATACCTCGTAAGCCTCTACTTGGAATTGGGACACTGTCAATTCTACCCACTTCCATTGTTCATAGCAAGTCACATGGCTAAAGTCAATGGATGGAGTAGGGAATATACTTTAGCTTTAGGGAAGCTGGGGAAAAGGCAATGAGTGAAGGAAAAATTGTCAACAAATAATGCAACCTATCACACGTTCTTACTATTTCTTGGGCTTTATCTACTTAATATAAATAAAGACAAGAAACAACAAAACAAGCAAACAAAAATGCCCTTCTTTCTCTTGACCTCCTGTCCATTCCCAGTAGACGGGTGGTTGTGTTGAAAGAGGGAAGAGGGAGGGTGGGTGATTTTTACCTGCACAATGGTTACCCTAATAAGGAGGAATTCTGTTCATCTCTTTCACTGTGGGCTCTCCAGCACCCAGCACAATGCTGGCACAGAGAGAGTACCCAAAACATATTTATTGAATGAATGAACCAGCAAAAGAACAGAACTGTCATGTTTACTGTTTTGATCACCCCGCCGCTAGACTGTGGTTCTGTTTTCCTGATAGCTGATACATGTAAGACCTCAGTCAATAAATACTAATTTATTCATTTAACATACTATGTAGTCATTAAAAGTGATGTTATTGAATAACATGTTTTGGTAAAATATATCTCATGTCTATTTGAGTGACTCTGATTTTCTTTTTTTCTTTTTTTGGCTCATTTTCATTTTCTAAGGTTTCTATAATAGGCACATATTTATTTTACATAAAATATTTTAAAAATAAGATTATATTATTATTTTAAAAATAAGTAATGTCCTAAATCTCATATAAACAACATATTCTAATTTTATTTTTTTTTTAATTTTATTTATTTAAGTGATCTCTACACCCAATGTGGGGCTTGAACCCATGACCCCAAGATCAAGAGTGGGATGCCCTACCGACTGAACCTCCAGTCTCAGATGCAGTCTGAGAAAGCACCATTATTTGGTAGGTAACATTTATACTTTTGCCCTTATGCTAAGATATTCTAAAAAGTGAATCCAAGGATGGTAGTCAGTCAATTGAGCTTTGACCTGAGTCTGTGTTTACATAAGAGAAATTTTTTTTAAAAATTTTAAAGATTTTATTAATTTGACACACACACACAGAAAACCGGGGTAGGGGGGAGGGGCAGAGGGAGAGGGAGAAGCAGACTCCCCTGCTGAGCAGGAAACCCAATACAGGGCTTGATCCCAGGACCTGGGGATCATGACCTGAGCCGAAGGCAGACATTTAACTGACTAAGCCACCCAGGCACTCCAAATGTAAAAAAAAAAAATTTTTAAACATTTAATAATCATCTGTTTGCTATCTTATTGATACAACCTGGGACTGAGGAGGCCCAGGCCAGGCTCTCCCACCAATCAGCAGTGGTCTATTGGACAAATCACCCAACTGTTTGAAATTAAATTTTCTCCAAGGGAAAGCAAAGTTGATTTCTGCACTGCATTAGTTTAGGCAGGTACTAATAGACCCTGGTTTAATGATAACATTGTTCTCTTGAAGTAACAGAGCTACAGTTTTACTCTTCTGTGGAGAAGACTGCCTTCTCTTCTAACTAAAAATAGTATGCTATGTGACTCTTGATCTTGGGGTTGTAAGTTCAAGCCCCACGTTGGGTATAGAGATTATGTAAAAATAAAATCTACAAAAAAATAAAAATAAAAACAGTATGCTAATATTGAAGATTAGTATTCATTCATCACTGATTAAATTCTGTACTAGTTGGAATAATGCTAGCTACTGTAACAAATAGACCAAAACATATGACCCAAATGGAATATAAATTTAATTTTCATTCATACAATAGTCCATAGTATTTCCAGCCAGCAGGCAGCACTCTTCCATGTAATAATTCAGGACCCGACTCCTTCCATTTTGCGGCCTTACTCTCCACTAGAGCACTGTTGTTTTCTGCACTGATTGGTAGAAGGGAAAAGAGAGTAAGGAGTGGGACATAACCCATTTCTTAAAAACCTTGGTCCAGAAATAGCACATGTCACTTCTTCTTGCACCCTACCAGCTCCAGGTCAGTCACATGGTTGCAAGGGAGGCGGGAAATGCAGAAGAGTTCTGTGTCCCAGGAGAAGAGGAAGGAGATTGCAATAAACAACTTGCGATCTCTCTCACACATGCCTTGTATATGTCAGGCCCAGGGCTAGTCAATGAGGATACTAAGGCAAGTAAGAGGGGCGCCTGGGTGGCTCAGTTGAGTGTCTGCCTTCGGATCATGTCATGATCTCAGGTCCTGGGACTGAGCCTTGCATCGAGCCCACATCAGGCTCGCTGCTCAGCAGGGACTCTGCCTCTCCCCTCCTGCCTCTTCTTTCCCCTCTCCCCCCCTGCACTGCTCCCCACACCTCTCTCCCCCGCTTGTACTTTCTCTCTCTCTCAAATAAATTTTTTTTAAAAAAAGACAAATAAGATACTTTTCCGGCCCTAGAGGAACTCCCCATCTAGTGGGTGAGACTACACTATACTTACAGACAAATATAGCGTAGAATGTGCTATCAAGGAGAGCAAAGCAATGAAGGCAAGCCAGTGAGAACATTGCACACATGTAAGGAGAGCAACTAACTCTGCCTGTAATGAAAGGGGGTCATGAAAGATCTTGATTATGCCCGTTCCATAAACGTTTATTGAGCAAATACGAAGAGCCAGGCACCTGTTCTGTGCAGTTTGCTGGAGACACAGATACAATCCCAGTCCTCAGGGGAGATGGATATACAAGCAAATAAATTCAAATAAATAATTACCCATATAACTAGGGAATGGGAGGAGTATAGTACATGCTTGGCAGGTTTAATGCTCTGAATTTGGAGTCAGGCATAGTTGGGCTTGAAGTCCAGCTTTAACACTGTCAAGTCATTGTGCGACTCTGGGCAAGTTTTCCAACTTCTCTGAGCTCCTCATTTTAAATGAGTTCCTCATTTTAAAATAAAATAACAACTCCAGTTATGGCAGTATATAGTCTCAGGAGCCAGAAAGCCTGGCTCTTCCAAGACTAGCTTTGTGATCTTGGAAATTCATTTGAATGTTCTGGGCTTTACTATCCCCATCTGTAGAATGGGGTGGCTAATAGTACCAAATACGGTTGGTAGGTATACGTGAATTCAGAGAACAGAAGTGTCTGGTAGATAAAAATTGCTCAATAAGCATTAGGTCTCATCACTACCTACCTCAAAGCTTGAAATGAACACTAAATGAGATCATGTCAGTGCCTGGCAAGCACTGAGTACTCAAGCAATGGTCACAATTACTGTTGTAAGTTATGAGCTGGAGTCAAGATGACCACAGTGTCCTTAAAAGAAGCTGCTGAGAAACCAGATGGAACAGAATGCCCGAGGCAAGTTTCCCTAGCCCGCAGGTTTTTCTTCACCCATCCTAAGACAGAGGAAGCAACAAAGGCTTGTGACGTTTGGAAAGACAGAGCTTTCAGTTTCAGGTAGAAGGCTATTCATTTTCTTATTTGCCTTCTCTGCCTTTTCCATTGGTGAGGGTTTTGAGAATATGCCATAAAATTTAGGTGAAGGAAGGAAAGCATAAATGATTAGCTCCAGTAATGCAGGAGGAAGGTCTCCCCAAACACAGCATTCATTGGTAAGAGTTTCCAGAACCTTCCAAAATTCTGTCTCCTTTTATAGCATCCCGCAAGTCCAAAGTAATGAAATAAAGGCATGGTAATAGGTAAACACAATTATAGCACCCGGATAGCTCCTTGGCAGGCAGGGGGTTTTTGAGAGCATTGGCTGGGGTCTCATTTTCCATAATCGAGCCCAGCCCTGCTGTGATCACTATAGTATTATGACCTATGGGGCAAAGACGGTACCATACGTGATATTTCATTTTTGGGTAGCTGGGGGTAGTAATGAACCAGTTGCAGTCAAGTGAATTAATCTCCCCAGCTATTCAAAAACGAAACTTCATGTACAGCAATTTGTTCTTCATTGCCTTTCCCCCCACTGTAGCCTTTTCAAATTACTCTTCCTACAGAAAAATGGAGAGAAAGAAAAAGAAAACTCAATGAAAAAAACATTTTAACCTTTGCTAATTGTTGATATCTTTTCTGATCGTTGATAATAACGGCACACACATCCCATAGGTACGCAGCTTAGAGTTCTCACTGGTTAGCCTCAGACATGATTATGAATCTAAAAAAGTGGAATAAATATGCAAAGAGTTGATATAACATAGATTCCAGAGCCAATTTCATACAGTTTTAATTATCAATCGGTATTTATCCAAACTCCAAGGAGCACCCTAATCAATCTCACTCAGTAGAATTACTCAATTACTGTGCATTTAATAAATAGAAGTTAATGATTAAAAACACATTATTGAGAATGAAAGACTCTGGCATAGGTGGGTATAGACATATAACACAGCTGTTAATCCTCCATAAATTTGTTTTTAATAACACTGATGTTTTGGTTACATATAATAACTATTTCATTAAATCTAAATTAAATGCATGGTTAAGCATATTTAAAACATGTAATGTGCTGCTAGCGTATTTCATTTTATGTTTCCACACAGTTCTAATAATTTTCCGAATTCAAATTGACGAGGTGTAAGGAAATCCCTAGTCATTGATATGATACCTTCTTTCTGATATCATTAAGGGCTCCAGAAATTTAATATATCGGAGTTCTAAACACATCACTAGTCAATCAGTGTGCGGGAAAGACAATGTGTTTACCTGCTGGAAAGAAATGCTTATGGACCCAATCGAAAGGGGAAAAAATGTTTTTAAATAATAGTAAAATATGCATTTTGCTTTTTTAAAAAATAAAGCGAAGAATCTAATACTAAAAAAGCTATCTTGGAATAACAATCCGGAGTGTGTTGTTGTGCATGATTTTTCATTTATGGATAGCAGGAGACATTAATATACTTGCCTATGGCTTGTGCATTACTATTCCCAGCTATGCAGAAATGGAACGTGATTTACAGCAACACATTCTTTGTTGCTGTTCCAACATACCTATTGTCTTCCCTGCATTCTGACTGGCTGGCTGGCTGAGAGGGGATGGTGCTGGACTGCACTCAATCATTATGGGTGTCTACAAATAGAGTAGGTGTATGTGAACTGGGATTTTTCAGCTTTGTATACCCAGCAAACCAATCAGAGCACAGAAAGAACAATAGCTGAAGGTTTTACTGCTCTTTAAGTTTCCCAATGATTCCCATTGTGACTGATTATATCACAGAAGTTATATAAAAATCACATTAAATGCCAACTAAATCAAGACTTTTCATATCTTTTTTTCAAAGCAATGAAATTCAGGACAAACACTATACTATGCATGAAGATCACCACCTAGAGATCTAAACTCTTCATTCCAGACGTCGTATTTGAAAATGGAACTAGAGAAAAGTGTAGTTTATTCATTTTGTTATTTTCTGTGGTGCTTGCACTGCTGTTTTGAAAGCCCACCATAGGAGAGCTCAATTAAGAGCCTTCATAATTTCCACCAGTTAACTTTGATTAAATAGGCTGTCTTGGAAGGGCATTCAGTAAATTTAGGCTATAAATTACCTGCATTGAGTTTTCAACTTTGAAATTCTGAAATATTAGGGCAGGGACAGGCCATTTCTTTCAGACGGCTTGTAGTTTAGCAGCTGATTTGGAATAGGTGTACTTCATTTTATCAGAGCGAAGAACAGAGGCAAAAACTTCCCTCTACTGGTTGGAACAACAGATTCCTTGCAGTGGATGTGAGTAAAGAAGATACGCCTCTCTCTACTGTCAGCTGTATTAATACCGTTGTGGGATTGGAGGTTCCCTTTAACCAAGTTCTTTTAATTTACTAAGTGCTAGCTGGCTTACCAAGTCACGTTAGTTGCCCAAGATTAGAGGAAGGATGATGAGATGAACAGGTTCTCCCCAACATGCTGCTTTTTAGCCGAGGACAAAATTCTTTACAGATAAGAAAGCTCTTTCCCTCTGAGCAAATGGGAAAATCGCTTCTGTTCGACTAGAACCAGCAAACTGAGGAGTTGAACCCATTTGAGGAGATAGTTGGCAATTAGATGCTCACCTCACTCCTTCTTTCCCTGTATTTTTAAGGATGAGGCTGAAAATCTAATAAGATCTGCAAGTATCTATACTGTAAATTCTACGGAGTATAGTGATGATGAGTTTTTGCTTCCTGCTGTCTGACCTCAGCCAAGTTACAATGGCCTTGAGCCTCAGTCTTCCTTATCTGGGAAATGGGGTTAATAACAGTGTGTACCTCCTGGAATTTTTCTGTAGATTCAATGAGCTAGTGCACGTAAGGCCCTGATACAGGGCCTGGCATATGTAGTTGTTAATAAATGTCAGGTCTTAATACTATTAAGATTTTATTCAGATGTATTTACATTGTTTAAAAACATTTAGCATAATACCCTCTAGATCCATCCATGTTGTTGCAAATGTTGCATCCTTTTTTTATGGCTGTGTAATATAATTTCTCTCACATGTGAAATCTAAAAAAAACCAAATGAGTAAACAAACAAAAAGCAGAATCAGACCTGTAAATACAGAGAACAAACTGATAGCTGCTGGGGTGGAGGGGTGGCTGGCAAAATGCGTGAAGGAGAGTGGGAGATACAGGCTTCCAGTCATGGACTAAATATGTCATGGGACTAAAGGCACAGCATAAGGGATACAGTCAATGATACCGTAATAGTGTTGTATGGGGACAGATGGTAGCTACACTAGCAGTGAGGCTAGCATAATGTATAAACTTGTCAAATCGCTATGTTGTACACCTGAAACTAATGTAATATTGTGTGTCAACTATACTCAAAACCAAACCAAATCAATAGAGAACCAGAAAAAAAAAGTATGTTTAATAAAAACAGCTTACATTTGTAAGTGCTCCTTTAGACTTTTTAAACCTTTAACATCAGTTAATTAATTTTGTCCAAACATGAATTCTGTAAGTTAGGTGTAGAATTATTTTATCCTCCCTTGATTGCCAAGAGGGGCAAAATAAAGAGGAATTAAGTTGTTTGCCTAAGGCATCACTAACGCCAAGTACTAGAATCTATATCCTGACTCATTTACTTCCATAACATGAGTGGGGTTTTCTCTGCAATACAGAATTGTTTGCAGATTTCAGTTAAGAATGAAGATTGTGGTGAGGGTGCAAATACGTTGGCTGGGGGGAGTGGCAGCACTTACATACACATAGGCAACTTTTGCTTCCCCCCCACACCCCCAAAAAATAGTATCAGCAGCATTCACACATCTGAATATATTAGGTTTGTAAATCCAGGGTGCAAATTGTTTGTAGAATCTCAATTAAAGCCCTTATAATATTGTCATTCGTAATCAGCTCACTATGAAAACAGGGCTTCCAGAGGGCACCAAAATCATTTGAACTTGCGATCTGTGATAGATTTGAATATTCAGATAAGGTCAGCGGTCAGAGCAGAGGCGACAGTTTTGGTCAATAAACAGGTTTAGTGAGACAAAATCTTTTTGTCTACATGGGAATGGCTTAGAGAAATTGGTTCTCAAGAGGGAATCAAAAGATTAAATTCAGCTGCGTTGCCAATTTATTTGCAGGCCAAACAAGTGTGTGATGGAAATCTTTGTGGGGGAGGTGCCCGCCCCGTGAAGAAGCCCCTGTTGACAGCACCAGAGGGGACTCCCAGGCAGCTGTCCTGACTGCAGCTGAGACTGAGCTCGATGGAGGCCGAGTGGGTGGGGAAGACAGAAAAAGCCTCCCAGTGCCAGGCTGAGGCTATCCCACATTAAGCCAGTCAAGGGAGGGCGAAATATCTGGGCTGCATTGTTTTGCATTGATCCAACCCCTGCCATCCTTTCCCCCACCCTTAAAATCTGCACCTTGATTGACAAGCCATTACAAACTTCTTTCTTTGAGGATCCCCAGGAGACATTTCTCTCTGGTCTCATGCTAGGAAGATTTGTGCTTTTCCCGAGTGCCTAGTTTAACTTCAGGACTCTGTGAGCATTCCATGTTTTTTGCACTGTGTTCTCAAGAGCCTTAGAGGTCTTCTGGGCTCCTTAAGAAGCTGCTGAGAGGTTGAGAGAGTGAAGGGAGAAGAAGGAATGGGCTCTGAGGCCTGGATTCATGCTTCTACCCAGGGATGCTCCGTTTTTATCCATTTCCTGCATTTGGCTTAGATTTTGTTTGAAGGAAGGATTCACTGGCCCACAAGAAGGTTTGGAAACCACCGTTCTCATATCCCATTGCTTCTGTGGCACTTAGAATAAACTCTAACCAGAGCCTGAATGGCCTGTCCTCACCTCTCTCTTCAGCCTCATCATGCACCAGTCTGCTAATCATCAGTTAGGCTTCATCTACACTGATCTTTCAGGCCCAGAAGTAAACCAAGGTCTTTCCAACGTGATGGCTGCTGACTGGAATCCTCCTTTCTCAACCCTTTGCCTGACTGTCTCTTTACTAGGGAGTCAGTTCGGTTCATGTTCAGCTACTGACAACAGTGAAACTCAAAGTTTAATAGTATATTAAACAAGAGACCCTTATATCTTAGAGTAGAAGACTGGGATAGGGAGCCTAGAGTTCATCTGGCCTCTCCAGAGTGTTATCTGGGTTCCTGTGTTTCCTCTCTGCAATCCTCAGTGTATGCCCGTCATCTTCAAGATCCCTTCAGGGTCCAAAATGGCTATTGGAGCTTCAGCAATCAGTGGGAGGAAGGGGGGAGCCCAGAAGGATGCTTCTCCCAGCTGAGGATGCTTCTCTAGGCAGCTTCCAGAAGTCGATCCAGTACTTCAATTTACATTTTTTTATTTTTTTATTTTTTTATTTTATTTTATTTTTTTAAAGATTTTATTTATTTATTTGACAGAGACAGCGAGAGAGGGAACACAAGCAGGGGGAGTGGGAGAGGAAGAAGCAGGCTCCCAGCAGAGGAGTCTGATGTGGGACTCGATCCCAGGACTCTGGGATCACGCCCTGAGCCGAAGGCAGACGCTTAACGACTGCGCCACCCAGGCGCCCCTCAATTTACATTTTTTTAAAAAGATTTTATTTATTTATTAGAGAGAGAGAGAGCACCCAAGCACGAGCAGGAGGGAGAAGCAGAGGGAGAGGGAGAAGCAGGCTCCGCACCCAGCATGGAGCCTGTCTTGAGGCTCAATCCCAGGATCCCAAGATCATGACCTGAGCTGAAGTCAAAGACTTAAACAACTGAGCCACCCAGGTGCCCTTCAATTTACATTTTATTGGCCAGAACTTAGTAATGTGGTCATCCCCAGCTGCAAGGGAAGGTGGAAAATTAATGTTTTATTGGGGGAACAATGTGCCTAACTAAAGACTGAAGTTCTATTATTAAGAAAGATTGGGGGCACCTGGGTGGTGCAGTCGGTTAAGCATCTGACTCTTGGCCTTGGCTCAGATGGTGAGATCCAGCCCCATGTCATCTGGCTCTGTGCTTAGCACGGAGTATGCTTAGGACTCCCTCTCCTTCTCCTTCTGCCCTTCCCCATTCCCCTCCTCAAATAAATATTTTATTTTAAAAAGATTGAAATTCTGTTATTAAGAAAGAAGGGGAAAGTGGAAACAAGGAGGCAATTCAGGGAGGACTCAGGTTAAATTTCACTTCCCCCATTCTAAAGCTTGATCTTCCCCAATATTTTCTCCCTTAGAATGCTGTTTTTCCTTTATGGAATTTTTAAAATGTATTATTATATGTCTAATTGTTATAATTTGTCTGCATAGCTGGATGGTAAATTCTCCAAGGAGAAAAATTGAGTCTCTTTCTAACCTATGCTGTAGAATCAGTGCCCAACAAAGTGCCTTTTAATTTCCTAATTTATTTAGTAAATTTGCCTACATTGTATGGATTATGTATTATAGAGGCTCATCTTAATTCATTTGGAAATTAAGGAAAAGGGCATAGATAAATAAACAGTAAAAGATAGATAAAATTTAAGTATTTAGCAAGAATGCTATAAACAAAATTTTTTAAGTGTGGGGGAAAAAAGTCCAACAACAATAAAAGATAATAGACATCTCTTTCAGTGTATTGTTTGATGGTCCCAGTTCTGGGATGCATTAATGTTAGTAAAGAATAATTAACTAACCATAAAACAGGATGTTGTTTGAAAGTCACTAGTAAGCAGCAGGATCACACTTAGGAAGCTAAGGATGGTTAACCTTTGCCTGGGTTATAAAATGGCCCATTTGAGAACTGTTGCCACTGGATATATTACCTGGATATCAATTGGATTATTGAGTGAGAGGTTTTACATGATGTTTAGTATGATGATATATATCTGGTTACAAACTGTTTATGACAAGTGGAAAAGCCAATAAAAGATTAATGCAGATTTAAATAGATTTTTCTTCTTTACTTGAGTCGTGGTTAATTTATGCATCTATAACTCAGTACCTGTATATTTAAAAGAGATGCTAGTTTATTATTTGTAATGAAGACAGACGGCTGTTGAATATGTAAGTGAAATTGTAATGCTGACATTGGAGCTGCTTTTTAAAGGGATTTTCAGTTCACTGAGATTTTTCATTGGAATTTTTATTTGGTGCAAACTTTGACAACTGAACCTTAGTTTAATTTGGCAATGTTACAGATCAAAGGAGAAGTCACTCTCATGAACTTGCAAGAAATTAAATTGCAAATAAATTGTATTTCCTTGAAATTGCAACTTTTCTTTGATTTGTCATAAATTACACACCCTGGGGTAATCATTTTTCTTTAAACATTTTTTTTTACTTAAAAGTAAGTTTTACTTATTGTCTTTAAATTATTTCATGGACATTACCTTGAAAGTGTTTGTGGACAGGGACATCTTTCTCTTAGGCTTCTTTTGCTTCTTATAGTGCTTAGCACATATTGGGTACATGGTTGGGGCTTGAAAAATTCTTAGAATTTGATTGAATTTGTTTCCTTCCTTCCTTTTTCCCCCCACCTCCCTCCCCCCCCTTCCACTCTTCTTCTCTCCCTGCCTTCCTTCCTTCAACTAGCATTAATCGAGGTGCTACTACATTCCGGGCTCCTTGCAGGGAATTAGTATATGAAAATGAGAAAGATGTGGGTGTCACGCATTAAGTTAAGGAAAGGTTGAGGAACTGGTATATCAGCATCTGGATGATGCAGAACTGAAGCTTTCTCTGCCCAGCAGCATGACATGGTGTCACTCTGAAGAGAAAGTAAGGGGATTCAATGAGAAGACACTGACTTTTCCACCATGGATGGTTAACTGAGAGGAGCAATGTAGGGAAAATGGCCTGTAACCTGTAAAGTGCTATACACGTATATAATTATCATAAATTATGTACATGTCAATCCTCCCCCACCATGAAAACATTAGCAGGTAATTTATCTTGTTCATCTCTGCATCTTCAGCACACTACAGGTATACATACTAAGCACTCAGTAAGTATGAGCCTGGGTAAAATACTGATTTAATTTTTGGTATCATAATCATCCTTACCCATACTATTTAATTTGTATCTTGTTGCTTTATCAGGATACTGATATAAGAAACCCAAGTTTTTATTTTAATTCCAGTATAGTTAACATACAGTGTTCTATTAGTTTCGGGTGTATAATACAGTGATTCAACACTTCCATATAACACCCGGTGCTCATGAGGACAAGTGCCCTCCTTACTTACTCCATCACCTAGTTCACCCATCTCCTACCCACTTCCACTCTGGTAACCATCGTTTGTTCGCTATAGTTAAGAGTCTGTAAAAAGCCCAAGTTTATACTCAGTCTGTGAGTGCTGATGATCCTGGGGTGCCCAGTGGGACCACCTGCAGGGGGTTAGCCAGAGCTCCTTTGCCCTTCACTTGAACCCTAGGTCAGAGGCAGAGAAAATAGACTAAAACAAAACACAACAAACCAAAACAAATACAATAGAAACCACTTGTGGTTGACCAGATTTGGTCAGAGCTAATGAAAACTATAAGGCCACTTGATTCCATGATTTCACCTCATTTCAAATTGATGAGCTATTTGTTTCCCATATAACACCAAGTTCGGTTGTGTTTACATGGAAAACGGGCTATAAAAGGAAAATGCCTTCCTTTGTTTTGAATTCTTCAAAGTCCTACCGCCTGTTTGCTGGGGTCCTATTTTGTGTCATTTGATTAGATTACTTTTGCTCATGTGAACTCTGGACAAGCACAGTGATAGATGCTTTACACACACGATTTTCTTTATTTAACCCTGTAGGAACACTTGTGAGGTTGGTGTTATTATCATCACCATTTTACAGAGGAAAACACCGAGGCTCAGAAAGGCTTGCACAGGGTTATAAAGCACTTTAGCCATATAACTAGAATTGAAATCTCTGAAACCTGACTCTTCATTTATTATTTTAATATATGCTTTTTTGGTCTTGTTTTCTTGTTTTCTTATGTCTTTTTAAAAACTCTGTCTCAACTTTTACTTTGAAAATTTCCAAGCATATAAAAAGTTTCAAGGTATAGTATAACGAATGTCCATATCCCCTCTACCTAAATAATGCAATTGTTAACATTTTCCCACATTTGCTCGCCCTCTTTACCCACACACACACACACACACACACACACACACGCACATACACACACCTCTCTCACTTCTTTTTTCCTGAGCCATTTGAACGTAAGTTGTGGAGATGAAGATGACACTTCATCCCTAAATATTTTGGCAAGCAATTCCCAGGAGAAAGGACATTCTTCCATATAACACACAGTAACAATACCATCATCCTAGCTAAAAAAAAAAAAATTTAAGCAACAGAAATTCCATAATATCATCTCCCCAATTGAGATTAAAATCTCCCCAATTGACTTTAAAATGTCTTTAATGTCTGTAAAATATGTGTTTGTACCTATTACACCATATTCTCCCTCAGAGTTGGCCCTCTGGGGGCTTCCAAGGAAACAAGGTCAAAGCCACACCACGGCCAGTTAGGTGATTATAGATTCCTACCTCTGGTTTCATGTCTCTTAGTCCAAGGGCCTTCTCTTCTTTCTCCTTCTTTTCCTCCTTCTCCTCCTTCATTTTCTTTTTGGCTTTATTGTACTTAATTTTTGATAGCATCTAAAATATAAAATAATACTTATTCTGAAATACTACTTGAGATACTTTTTATGCCTGCATTTAAAAAATATTATTTTCCTTATAAAAGTCATACATTCTAATTGAAGAAAATTTAGAAAACTCATAAAGTAGAAAGAACTATTTTAAAAATCTATTATATTTCCTCCATCCATACCTCATCACTTATGCATTTCTTTCCAGTTTTTTCTATGCACAGAATGCTTTAAAAACAATTATGATAATATATACATATAATTTTGCACTCCCCTTTTTTTCCCTACTCAATTTTGAAACAAACATATTTATTGCATAGTGGTTAAGAACTTGGGTTTGGAGTGGGATTATAGGGGTTCAAATCCTGATTCTGCCACCTACCAGCTGTGTGACCCTGGATAATCACATAACTCATCACCCAAATGGGAACACATGAGTGAGAGGGGGCACTGTTGATAATTAGTTCAAACACCAGACACAAAGCAAGACTGTCCCAGAATTTATGGTTACCACATCTTGGCAAGTTGCCTAATGCTTAAGGCTCAGCTTCCTCATCTAACAAAAGATTGTGGGAAAAAAGAGCACATAGCTTAGTGACTGTGCAATAAATGTTAGATATCATTATGATCTTTCTAGACATCATCTTTCACGGTGGTGTGATACTCCCCTAGAAGACACATAGCAGGTCATGTCATATTTGGCAGCATCTTATTGCAGTGTTCTGGTGCTTCTCTATTCCTCTCCCCACTTCCCCATACTTCCCTAACTGACAGATAGAGCCCAGAACCTTGCTCCCCATTGGTTGTCACTGAGACTCTTGTGATAGCCCTACTCGTAATAGGGATGGCCTTGATTTATGCCCATTTCACAGAGTACAAATCCTGAGTCTTCAAGGTTATACCTTTAGAAAGTGGTGGAATAGACAGACAAGTCTCCTCTCTTTATCCCCATGTTTATCACAATTTCTATCTATTCAGAGTCTTGTGATAATGACAGTTGCTTCAAAGAAAACCCCACAAGAATGAAGACAATCATGAACAATTTTCTTTTTCAGAGAGAATGACAAAAATTACTACTGCTTGGCTATCATAAGCAAGGCAAAAGCATAATAGGGTGAGAGACAGATTGGCAGTCGGGATTCCCTACTGATCTACTCCTTCCCCTAAAGAAATCAGTTCCAGAGCTCCAGAGAATGGAATCTATGTTCCACACCTAGACTTCTGAGATCAGCCTTTTACACTCTTTGTACAACCACCTAGTGACTCCCACAGAAGTGACGCTTATTACCTCTTGCTGGATCCTTCCCCCCAAGAGGAGTTGTCAGTAAGACTTCTCTCCACTTTTGTTAGAGACATGTGGTTTGAAAACTACACACACACACACACACAATATCTACACACATATATGTATCTATACAATACCTATATAATATATATACACACATAGGATATTTACACACAAGACGCAGTTTTTTTTCTAAACAAATCTTTCTATATTTACAAAATATAAAATCCTAGAGGGCAGAGATGGCATTAAAATAATCATTTTATCTCCACTGCCTGAGATAAGACCTGTCACTGAATATCCTCAATAAATATTTGTCAAATAACGAATGCATCAGTGAAGAAAGGAAGGAAAGAAACTGTCTGAGGCCGGACACCTTCCTAGGGTCTTCTAGCTGGTTATGATCATGTCTATGATGACTATGGTCCTTTTAATCAGAGAATATTGTTTGGAAAACAACAGGATTCAGGGTCCTCTTTTTGCATTGGGCTAAACTGTGTTCTACAAATGCCATTCCAAATACGGGACATGATGCATCACCAATACTAACACATGCCATTTGAAGCTTTAACAAGACAGTCCTCCTTCAAATTTATAACAGTCTATGTTTAAAAACCTGACAAAACCAAAATGTGTTCTCCATAAATTATAGTGGCACCATTCCTGCTGCTGAAGTGAAGGTTGTGTCAGCATTTCCATTATTCTGTGGATCGCTGTGTTTCAGGGCTTTAGTTCTTGGCTATAAAAATGCACCTTGGGTTTAAAACTGGCAAAGAACACCTCAGCCTTGGAACAAATTTTCTTCACCAAATTTTGAGAGCAAAACCTGTTTGTTTATTTCCCCCTTTGTCAATGACTTTAGTGAAGAGAAAACATCCATGAATTTCATTTCCAATTTCATCTCTTCCTTTTTTTTTTTTTTAAAAGCTGGATAGTTTCAGACCTTTACTGAACAATGGTAAAGTCTTGTTTTTGGAGTTAGGGAAGACAAAAATTTTAGTAAGTCTTGTTTTTAAAGAAAGACATTGTTCTGAAACCAGCTGCCCCCTTCCTCCTCATTCTGATTTCATTAAGAAGGGTTAACAATGGTTTTATTTTGACATGAGCAAATCAGATGGTTACGGTTGGTGGTGAAATTTGATTATCTGATTAGGTTAATAACTTTCAACAACAGACTTTATTCTGTAGCTATTCGTTAGGTATAATTTCCCATTGGCTTCCTGGAGAAGTCATTTAGTATAACTTCATACAGTTAATTAAATTTCTTTACTTTTGTTTAAGTATGTATTTATTTGTGGTCCCTTGGGCAAGTAATGTTTTTCAGTACGGCCCTTGCTAGTGTTATCAGAATGTCAATTTTTAGAAAGGGAACTACAACTATTAATGTAGTAACATAAAACATTTAAATGGCTTTAAGTTTCTGGTGCTCCCCTGAAATCAGAAGTAACATCTCAAGTTTTATTGATTCTTCTTGATTTTTATATGTAGATACATGTGTGTACTTTTACCATAATTACATTGTTTGGTTTTTCCTCAATAAGCCCCTGTGCTACCCAATCACAAGGCAGGGTGGAAAGGACAGAACGCATCCCCAGCAGTCAGGGAGGGCTTTCCGGGGGAGGCAATATCTGAGCAGAACCCCAAAACATGGGTAGGAGTTAGCTAGGCTTTGCAAGGGAAAAATGCATTTGAAATGAATAAGACAGGAGATACTCTTAAATAAAAGGTAAAAAGTGTCACAAAGTAATTTATTTTCTAGGTTTAAGCAAAATATACAATTTTGAGGTGGAAAGGGATATGCGAACTAGTGGTTTACTACAGAGTCACTAGAATGAATACTGTTTTTTTTTTAAATCAGGACTTCTATGCTGCTGAGATCATTAAGCAAGCAACAGTAGCAGGTGGCCTGGCCATGCAGGGGTTTTTCACTCTCAGCAGAGAATGTTGCTGCCACTCAAAGTCACCAGGGGCTGGAAGAGCTCCTGCTGGGACCCGCATCATCTAACAACACACATGCTTAGAACAGGGAAATGTGCATTTTCAGGAGAGGGAGAGACAAACCTTTTGTTTAGCTAATTGGCATGATAAAGTGTGGGATACACGTGCTCTTGGAAGAAAGGTGTCAGGTGTCTGGGGCCCAAGTCCTTAGCCCAGGTGATCCATCAGAGGAAGGTCTCTGTGGCAGCTATTTTTATTGGGGGAGGGGTGTTAATATTTCTTTTTGCATTTAAAAAATAATAGAAATCATGCTGAATTGGGAAAAGATTGCTAGAAGGTTTAAGAGGGACTATATACAATATATACATAATATTTAAAAATATATAATAGTAGTTATTATTATTAAAAGAAAGGTCTCAAGGTGATTAAGCTGTTCAAATCGGGATAACTATAGTGTCCTTAGCACCACCTTCAAAGTATAATGTGGGATGATTTCTTACGCCAAGTTCTGGAGGGCTGAATAATAAGGGACGGTTGGTAATCACCACCTGGGAAGGGAGTGGGAACTGGGACAATAGATATAAAAAGTTCAGCAGGTGCTCCACACAGGCGAGGAGAGTCAATGAGAGCTGTGTTCAATCTGACCAGTACTGATAAGGGCTGAGAGCCCCAGGCGTCTATGCCACTCCCCCGTAAGAGGTGAGAGGGCCTAAGAACCGGAGCCAGCTGCTTTCACTTACTCCCAGGCCTCGTGGTTCCAGAGTGGCCAAGCCCACTTCTTGAAATAATCAGCTGCCAGGGCCTCGGGGCAGCAAGAAAGGGAGAGGCCTCCTGGCCCCACATGTGAGAAGCAGTGGCACCGACCTGACCACTAGGAGGCCCACTGGTGGGCTCACCCAGGTGTCTAGGCAACTTTTAAAAAGAATCTGCTCAGTGTCCAAGAGTAGTAACCCACCACTCTGGTTTATCAAAGATAAAGAGAGTTTGGTTTTGAATTCTGACTCTGCCACTTACTATTTGTAGGCTCCTAGGGAAGTCTCTAAACTTTGCAGTCCTCAGTTAACTCATCTGCAGAATGGGGGCAATGATACTTGCCCCTAGGGTGGTATTGTGAATTAGAAATGATATCTGGCACTCAACAGGTCCTTGGTAAGTAACAGCTATTATTATGTGTGAAATGGGCAGTCCCCTCAATGTCCCTAAATCCTCTCCACCCACATACCACTTGGGCAGATAAAATCCAGTTTGGGCAGCTCAAGGGTAACAGAGTTGGAAACATGAGCTCCTGTTAAGAAGCCCCCAGCTGCTCACTTTGGAACACGCTGAAAGAGATGGAGAGAAGCAGCAGGGGACTCCACATGCCAAGCTCCCTGGTAGGACCCCGCCTGAAGAGTAGAGATCTCTGCTCTCCTTTGGGAAACAAAATAGCGTGTCCTTAATCGTCTTGGGGGAGAAGGCACAAGAATTGTGTCCAGATGAGAATGTGAGAGTCTTGGGTTCTCCACTGAGTCTGCGAACAACCAAGGATCGCTCAGGAGTGAAGGAGGGGAGTGGGAGACCTTTGAAAAGAAAGACCTGGAGGGTGTAGGTGGCCATTTGGCTGCTTCTCCCCCTCAGGTCAGCCGCCTGAGGCTGTCTGTCCACACTGGCAGCTGCTGCTCTGCTAACAAGTGTTAGAGCCAGAAGAGACCAGGAGAGACTCAGGCCTAATGGTGCCCACAGATGAATTCTATCCGACCTATGTTCCAGACTTTCTTAAAGCTAGGGCTCCAGATGGGGATTTGGAAGCCAGTCTGTGCCTCACTTTGCCTTTCAACACTGTGACTGCTCTTATTGACAAAATCGATTTCAAATCCCACACCCCAGCTATAAAGAAATGGGAAAACTTATGTTTCATCCTCTGGTCTTTGAAGGACAGGAGGCAACCAAAAGGACCATGGCTTGGAAGATGAGTGAGCCAGGCCCTTCCATCCACTACAGGTGCCAACATTTAAGAGATTCAGCGATTTCACAGACAAAGTCAGATTTTCAGCTTTTCTAAAAAATTTAGAAGACAGGGGGTTCCTGGGTGGCTCAGTCAGTTAAGAGTCCAACTCTTGGTTTTGGCTCAGGTCATGATCTCGCAGTTGTGGGAGCGAGCCCCACGTAGGTCTTCCTGCTCAGCGCAGAGTCTGCTTCGGATTTTTCCTCTCTCCTCTCCCCACTCACGTGCCCTCTCTCTCTCTCAAATAAATAAACAAAAAAATCTTTAAAAAAAACCTTAGAAGACATGAAAGCAACGGGCCTCCACTCTCATGTCATCAGTCTGCTGATGCTGCACTTTACTATGCCTTTAGATAGGCGTTTGCTCCCCTGCGCCCCACTGGTTTGCAAACCCCACCTTACAGACTGTCCCCTATGGCCCCCAACCCCCAACCTCCAACTGTCGGAGACCAATTGCTTGGTGTGACTTCTCACCTTACCGAAAAAGAAGGTGAGGCCCATGTGAAAGGACTTGCTCTGGGTTCCGGGGCTCATAGGTGGCAGAGGGGAGCCTGGAACTCATGCTTCTGAATCCCTGGTGCCCTCCTGTTTCACCATGTTGTTCTGCCTTCACTCGATGTTACATAAACCATGATCTGTGTCAGGGCGACTGCGAGTGGGACTAAATGCACCCACTTTCCCTGTCAAGCTTGGTGAGACTAACCTTTGGGACGGCTATGCAATATCCAATCGGTGGTCCTGAGTTTTAAAACAACAGTTTAATTATGTTCTTTATTCTCTGGTTTAAAAGGTAGGGAAGAGTGTAACATATTCACCACAAAACCATTAACATTTACAAAAAAAGTTTTAATGCTATCACGAAAATTAGGTTCTCTAGAATGAATTCATTCCCTGAGGGCTTCAGAAGGCCAAGGCTTGATGAAAATGATATGTATCTGGAGAGCACCTTTCACTTACCCAAAGCATCTTGGGGTAGCAGTGGGTTGGCATCTTTTTAATTTTTTTATTATTGTGTTTAAATCATGTAATTCTCCCTCAAATAACATTTTAATTGAAAACCTAATAATAAAGAGAGGAAAGCACATCATTCTGGGTGATGCTGAGCTGGAGAACTTCGGATCGTACCCAGGCACTCTGTCTCTTCCCCACCCACCAGTACCCACCCTGGAGGCACTCACTGCCACCCAGCCAGGCCAGACCTCTTCAGTTTGCTGTCTCTCATCAGTCACAGAATAAGCAGAGATGTTGGGTGAAATGCAGATTCCCCAGCCCCATACTGACCCACTGATTGAGAATCTCTTAGTGGAGGCCAGGGAACCTGCATTTTAACAAGCCCCCCCTGCCCCCACAGGGTGATTTTTATGCTCACTGAAGCTTGAGAAACTCAGTCCCAGGGTTCCAGGGAGCACAGTTTGTAAATGCACTCATTCTTTCTATTAGTCCCATGACAGATTGAGCAGGTATTGAGGTATTGCCTTGATTTCACAGTTGACTTTAGACATGCCCAAGGTTGCACACCAGCTGCACATTCTTCCATCAGACAACACTTGGTGTGTGGACAGGGTTGAAGTAAGCCCCTGCGGTGATGTGAGTCCAGGTTCACATTCTATCAAATGCTGTAACTCCTCCCTTCCCGTGGGGCCACTAAATTGTCTCCAGCCTTTTTCCCCTTTCCTTCTCAGGGGAAGAGAGAGGTGTCACACAATGATGGCCCTGCATTTGAATTCTGACCCTTCTGTGTACCAGTCAGGAGCCTCAGTTGTAAGGACTAGAAAGGACCTGTGTAAATGGCCCTGCAGAGTGCCTAACACCCAGTGCTTAATAAAATGGGAGCTGTTATTACTACTGCTTTTAAAGAGTGGCCTCCTTCCCAGCCGGCCGCTGAGGCTGTCACCTCTGGCACGGCTCTGGGTCACAGCGTGGGTGAGCAGACTGGGTCGTCCCCAGCAGCAAGGCCTCACCCACCGGCGGTGTAAACACTCCACGGGACGCCTGGGGTCCCACCTGCTCCGCTAGCCAGCGCGTCCCCAGTGAGGAGCCCGGCTTTCTAGGAGAAAGGGCCATCTCCGAGAACCAAAGGAGGATTAGTTCCCCCCCTCCCCCACCGCGGTTTCGACCTCCGCCCTTCCCCCAGGGAAGCCTTTGTTTTGTAGATGTCTCTTTTCCCTTGCAGGGTCTTCAGGCGGAGTCTCTGTCGCCTGTTGAAAGGGATTCTCCAGCGGGAAGGGAATCCCCAATGCCTCTGCGGGGCTCCAGGCGGCAAAGTCAGTGGGGCCCAGGTTCACGCCTGTCTTTCTACTTCCCCTAATCTCCTCTGAGAAAGTGGCCCAGGAGAGAGGCCACTGGGCCCTCAGCCCCTGTCCTGCGGTCCCTGGCAGGATGCTTGCTAAGAAAGGCTCAGGGCAGCGGTCCAGGCAGGTTCTACAAGCCCCGGAGGCACGCTCCTTGAACTGCATCCCAGCTAGTTGAGAGCAGTGCAGAAACCTTTCCGATGGGTGGGTGTCCCCTGCACGAGATCCTTACAAGGTAGGGAGGCCTCTTCCCACAGCCAGAGGGGCCAGAGGACGGGTGTCTGAGACCTGCTCAGAAGGTGTCTAAGATAGCGGTGCTCAGAGAGTGGGCCATTCCCAGATTTTAGAGACATTTGGGCCAGTGGGAACCTGAGAGAAAAACTATCTCCTGGGAAAGGGGGGGGGGGGTCCTCTGGCTACCAGTCAGAGAGCGCCTGACAGGAAGGAGGGGAGGAAGAAGGGAGAGGACTCTGAGTGCCCCCTTGTCCACCTTGGGTGGGGAAGGAGGTCCTCCCTGTAAGAGGAAACTGACCAGGCACTTCCTCACTCTCAGTCTGGAGGAGTGTTGCCTAGCACCCCTGGGTCACCTCTCCAGTCCCCCACTCCCAAATGTACCCACTGTTTCCCTCCTCAAATCTCCAGTAGCGCCCCCTTCTCTTTGCACCCGCTGTCACCTTCACCTTCCCTTTCCTCAAGAACTCAGCCCATTCGCTGAACTCAGCCTCTGGCTTCTGGAGTGACCCCACGAAGAGTTTGTAAAGCCCTCTTTTGTCCCTGCTTCTAGCCTCTTTGCTATACCTGGCACTCTTCAAAGGTATAGCCTGTTTAGGTTGTTTTGGAACTCTTTTGTATGTGTGTCTGTTGATCATCCTAGACTGAACTTCTCACCTTATTATTTCAGTATTTCTAGTGTCTACTACAGAGCCTGGCACACAGTAGGAACTTAATATCTGTTTGATGGATTGCATGCTCTCAGGATGGATACAAGCATCTCACATTTACTGAGCATCCCAGAGCCTGTGCCAAGTCCAGGGAGTGCATGCGTAGGTAAATAGAATATACGGGGGCCTTGTTGCCACAAACACCCCCGAGCACAGACAGTGCAGAAATAAATGCATAGATATGAACTGGGGCAGATGCTGTGAAGGAAAACAGTGCAAGGGTATAAGAGTCAAGAACGGGGACCTGCTAGCAACTGGAGGTTTACAAAGACCTTTGGGAGGGTATGGGGGCCAGGTGTAGGCAAGAAAGGAGGCCAAGGAAAGGGCAAGAGAGGAGGCCCTGATAAAGGCCAAGAGCTGGACCTCCTGAAGAGCTTAAAGAGGACAGATGTGGCTGCAGTCACGTGAGCAAGAAAAAGGGGCACAGAAGGGCCAGAGAGGCCAGATCATCAGAGCATTTCAGGAGGAGTTTCCCCAGGACGATTGTGCTTGACACCTGCTGTCCTGGCAGAATTATTAATGGCACCCCTTCTCACCCTCAGAAGTCTCCTAGTTTCAGTGATAACTGTAAGGTCACCCTATTCACAGGGCATGTGAAGAGGTTTATCTACATCCTGAGCTTAATGGAAAGGTCATGAAGAGTTTTAGGCAGGACAATGACATAGCATTCATTGAATGTTGAATGAAAAAGGATTGGGAAAACTTTCATTAGTAAAAAAGGAAATAAAACAGAAGAGGATGGAATACAAGAAAAATCTACCGAGGAGGAGAGCAAGTTCATAGTTGGGAGAGGCTAGAGCTGGGGAAAGATCCTGGATGTCTCAACCTGTTGAGTGATGTTACCAGATGCCTTTTTGAAACAATGAAATAAATAAATTATATAAAAAAATGAGGTAAGGTGTTCTAAACTGAGGAGAAAGTAGGAATGATTAGGCCTTACTTTTTATTTGGCTTTGTGCATGGAAGCTGGGCTTCAAATCAACCTCATTTATTGAATATCTGCTCTGGGCTAGGTACTACCAGAAAGAGAAGCAAGCACAAACCCAAGAATGGATGAAATAAGTATATAAATGGAAATAATGTGTATAAATTATTATACATATCATTACATAATACAACATTACATACTATCATTATTGTAAAGGTACACACTATTACATAGTATGTACATAATTATTATACATAATATTACAATGTTATATAGGTGGAGATAATTATATATGGTAAGAAAATGAAATAGAATAAGAGGGCTAAAGGTGAGATGGGAAAGCCTATACTGTCTGAATGACTGGTGTAGACTATGTGTAGTAGGAGCAGAGAGAAGGTAGGGAGGGCAGGAGAGGGATTTGGGGGAAATGGGATAAAGGCCAATCTTGGAGGAAGGGTTGGTGGGGAGGAAGGCAGAAGGCTTCCAGAAGAGAGCCTGCTGTGACTCAAAGATCCCAGGCTGCCAAATAAATGCTTTTGGCCTACATTTATTGAACACTTACTATGCACAGGCTGTTCTAAGTGCTTTACAAGTATTCACATGTATATTTAATTCTCACAACAGTTGTATGAAGCAGGCACATTTAGTTCCCACTTTATAAGTAAGGAACCGTAGGCACAGAAACTTGGGCATTGGGGTTGCTGTGCCCATGCCCCCTCCCCTTCCCTCTCCATTGCCTCCCCTAAACCCCCCTAATGGGATCCTCTAAGGCCTTGAGGGCAAAGGCAGGGTAGAATTTCAAAATTACCAAGCGGTACAAGAATTGGACACTGATTTTTGTCACGTAAAATCTGTGTGAACATCTTCCTCTAACATTATTACTGGCATCCTAATCTGGTGTTTATAAGTTATTCTCCTCTCCATTCCCATTGTTTTACAGGCCTGGCAACCAAACTTCAGCCACGCTAAGTGACTTGCTTATAAGGAGCAGCCCCAGGATTTGAATCCAGGTTAGTCTGACCCCACAACCTAAGCTGGTAACTGCTGCTCTGCTAAACTCTTCTATTAGAGTTTATTAGAACTCCAACTATACCCACTTTTTTAGAATGATTATATTTTCTTTTAAACAAATTATGATGCTTTTTGTTGTCGTTAGTAGTGGTAACTCTATATGACACTTGGAAAATCCAATCTTGAAACCTTTGTCTGCAGAAATTCCTGGCTCTTTGAAGTTAGACAGGTGTGGATTCAAAATTCTGGCTTGCTAGTTCTATGGCAACCCTTTTGCTCCTCAGTCCTTTTATCTAAAAAATTGGTACAATAGTACCCTCACCTCCCCCCCCCCCTTGTTGGACTGTAGGGAGGATTTGAGATCATGACTATAGAACACTTGGAATGTTCTCCATTAATAGCAGCTTTTGTTATTATCAGCAGGACCCAGGTCATTTCTGCAAAAAGTCACTGGTGAATCCCTCCTCTTTTTTTGAAGTGGCAAGTTTGTTTCCAGTTTGTGGTCACTGCTTCCAAGGTAGGCTGCAGAAAAGACTGGCCACTTGCCCCCAACTTCTCTGTAATAGCATTCGCTCTCCACTCTAACACAACTGGCTGCTTGAGCCAGAGGCAGGCAAGACCATCATCTTCCACATTTGTCATCAGACTTGATGGATAGTATTCCCAAGTTAATGCCATAAATGCTGTTTGGAAATTACAAGTCCATGCTGCTGGTGGTCCAGCCAAAAAAAGAATTAATTTATAATCATGAATATAAATTTCATAGATAGTATTATTGTCACGCAGGGTTTGAGTTATGGTACGTATGGGGAGTGGCTTGTAGAACAGAAAACTATGTCGCTATAACTCAGTGTAATTCCAATGACAATACTTATATCTATCACTTTGTTATAAATCAATCAATATCCTGTATTAAGTGAACAGGCCTTACCTCCCCCACTGCACAGGGTGGAGTGGCAGGGAGGGCTCTGAGCTTTGTTGAGTGTATAGCCAGTGCTGACTCATGTCGATGGGAGGGCAGAAAAGAGATGCTTTGGGAAATTCTTCATGAACTCCAAACGCCTTGGTTCACTGGACAACATGACCCTATCTGTAAGCATTTTAAAAAGTAAATGACATACCCAAGGCTTTAAAGATAGGCCTTTTGCTTGCATTTTGTCTTAAAGGACTGTTTTCAGGATGGGGTATTATTTACTAATTGCAGACAGGACTCTGAAAGAGCACCAATCCTGGAAGAGCCGGTGTGCATTTGAAGGCCTCTCTAAATGCCATGAATTAGGTAGTATATCTTTCCTGTTAATCTATATTGGTTCCCTCCCAAAGGCAATTGACCCTGGGGAAAGGTAAAGCAGAAAGAATCTCAGTACCACTGAGCTAGCATATAACTGGCTTTGAAAGTGCACTGCTGGGGAGAAGAATGCTGAAATATCACAGGGAGCAGTAGCTTGAGGAGAAAAGAAGATGGTTTGAAGTCGGTGGAAAGTAATTTTGCCAAGTGCAGAGTTATCTAGTTAACCTATTGTTCAACATAATGAAAAAGCAGGGCTATTCGGGAGTGTGTTACAGTATGTAGTTTGTCAATTACCCAATCAGGGGGCAGTGTTCATTCAGCCAGAATTGAGGGCATTACCCATACTATTTTATTGCTATTAAGCCTCAACTTGGCATATTTTTATATAGACTATAGGGTGTTTAATAGCCATGCAAAACTAGGACTTTCTTCATCCTTTCTGGCCTAAGTCCATTGTCAGTGGGCTGCGTTGGTTTTTGTCCTTGCAATTAAGGTGTTAGAATATGCAGTGTTTAGACTTATAAAGTGATGGTCCCTTAAGAATTATGATGGTCCCTCAACTTAAAAAACGGTAGGAATCGGTGAACAGGGAGTAAGAAAAACAGCCTAGGAAGGGAGGGTAGCCACCTACTAACAATCTAGAAGTCACCTTATAGTCTGTGTAAAAAAAATGTATCTGCATTTAAAGTCTGCTGTGTACACCTAAAAATCTCCTTCACCCCCTGGGTGTCCCTGCATTTAATAGAACTGAGAGTGAATTTTAAAAGCCTCTTAGGAAAAAACTGTGTTAAATCATGTTAGCATATAAGCAACTTAAAATCATCATTATTTTAAAATGTAGTTTTTAAATTTTAATTTTTAACTTAGGAAGTTCTTATTAATGTTGGTCAACCATCTCATTTATAAATATCATCCCAGAGCATACTTAACTTACAACTGGTGTTAATTAGTGGTAGTCCTACAAGCTGTTATAAATTTAAAAATGCATATATTCTGAATTATTCTGTTTTGAAGAACATAGTACAAATTTCCATAATAAAGCATTTCACCCCTTGTGCCTGTGGTAGGCTGTTCAGTGGTGTCAAATATTTTTTGACTTTGATAAAAATGTACTGAGGGTCAAGATCATCTCTTAATAGTTCACACTTCTATTTAATAACCTGCCTCAATGTCAAAAGACACCTCCATCCTATTGCAGTTCCAGGAAGTATTATGCACTGCCATCCCGTCTCCGCATGCTCATCAGCCATGTCCATGTTATTCCATATTCGGTCCATTCCAGAGAAAGGCTAAAGGAGACAGAGGGTACGGATCTTGTTAGGTGCAGCCTCTGACACTATCACTATCAATTGTCTTTTGCTGGGGCTGATCACCACCTCAATTATCTAGTGTCCAGCCTACCTGATAGGTTTTTGCAAACTATAACTCTTCTGTCGATGAGCATGGAATAATGACAGCCAGGGGCAAATGGACAGAATACAAAAGAGATAAACCCAGAAGTGAAATACATAAGTCTATCTCTGCAGATAGACATACAATATGTTTTTGGTACTAAGCAATTCAACATAATGTATAACCAGCAGTTTCTTTGCAGACTTATTGAGATTATGCTAATATGTTAAGTAAATTAGATAGAACTGTTGGCTTAAATATTTTCCCCATTTTATCACTTCATTGGAAATATGCTAAATATTTTAAAATATTGCAATATGCCAAATGAACATAAATACATAGAATTTTTCCTCAAATCATTACATTTGCAATTTATAGTAAAAACAATTTTAATGCTAAATAGGGATCCTTTATTTAAGGGAAGATGTATTTTTTTAAGTGATTCCAATTGAAATTCAATTTCAAATTGAAATCATGAATCAAGGAGAAAAGTAAAATACACTGGTAAAGTATGCTGAGGCATCATAGCACTACATATTTTGAGGCATACACAGTTCCACATAACATGAGAAAATAGATTTTAGTACAATATTAATTGAAGTTTTGCCAGTGTGTGGTTCAGGAGGTTAATTTGAAAAGAATACATTACCAATATATTTATAGCATTTAAATAAATTAAAATTACACTTCACACATCAATAACACAGCTGTTAAATAATATTTTTATTCTATGTAAATCCCATCCATTTATCTCGGTTCTATAATAAATGACCATAATTACGGCGCTTCATTGGGAGGAAGGTCATTGGTAATCCTGTAATTCCTCATTGGTGTAAAGAGAGAAAACAGAACTGTTTGTGATGAATGTATTCAACCTTTTGCATACTTTGGTACTTTGGACCATGCATTAAAATGCAGTCAGAAATTAAGTTCTTCACTTCCACAGCATTTTTAATCTGCTGTGTTGATTTTTTTTCTGGTAACTAAAGCCTTCTTGAAGTGCTTCCTTGGCTATTTCTTTTTCCTTCTGGATGCAGATGTGTGTGTGTGTGTGTGTGTGGTAGCGTGTATAACATTTTACACACATACATACACACACACGCTCACACATGTGTATACCAAAGAGCGTGTCTGCCAAATTCACACTGTCCTATGTCACATAAATCCAGCTCGGAAATCTTTTCTGTAGAAATAATCTTCTTAATTTTCAGTGTTTCATTTTACTTATAAGGGGAACCATGGTCTTCACATCCCCTCCACTGTGGCATTATAAATGTGAACTAAAGTTCTCAACCTCGTTTCTAGATGAGCTCTTCCCTTGGCAGATCTCTATTTTCAGGTCACCAGGGAAGGCATTTAGTAAATTTTTTTCCCTTGAAGAATCTTTAGCTATAACCTGGAAGATCTTTAGCTAACCTGGTTCCCATTTTCCTTTAATGCAAGGATGAAACCTGTTTTTCCTAGAGGAACTAAAGATACATAGAAGTGAATGTGAATGTTAAAAGTAATGGACCAGTGACAAATAAATTACAAGGAAGGGTAACAAATTAAGACATTAACAAAGATAGCTATGTTTTAAATTATCTGTATCCCCTGCTTCCTTCTAACCCTAGAGACTGGTGCATTTTCTGTCCTTTCCAGGAGCAGACAAGGCTTAGGCTTTGCATATGGAAATAAGGACAAATGACTGTTAATTCCTAATGAGAAAAATATCAGTGAGCACGATTCCCTATGTGTGCCGTAAGGGCTTATAATTGAAAGGTCTTTGGAAAAAAGGGTTCCAAGCAGAGGGAATTCCTTTTAATGAAGCTTGGATTTAGTCCCATTATTCTAATAAAGTGTAATCAATTGGTGCCGACAATCTGAAGGTCTAGTTCAACCTCTGATTAGATCTTGGTTGTTTTTAAGGCGACGGGCATGAGGAAGGGAAACACAAGTTAATAGGCTTTTGGGTCAGTGATCCACACTTCCTGAAGCGAGTTGGGAGTTTTGAAGGAGGGCAATTTGGAAGCTGTCTTAGCATAAATCTAAAGCAAGGCTCTGGCTGTCCAGGGGGAACCAGGCCCTCAGCGTTCCTCAAGACATGCTTCCAGCCGATTCTACTCTTAATCCAATTTACTCAGCCGAATAAGTCCCACTGCTTCAGCTTGCCAACAAATTAAAATCCAGCTTCATAAAAACACCTTGAATTTGGAAGGTATTGGCTGGCCCACTAGACTTGAAACTTCATTTATTCTGGCTAACTTCTCAATTATCTTCCCAGCAGTGGAGATGTGTAAAAGTGCAAAAATCAATAGGGTTCTATTCCCATTCTATTGGAAAGGGAAAAATTAATGAGATAGGACACTCTCTTAATCAGAAATAAATGTTTTAATTCAGATAATGACATAGTTTTCCCTCGCTGAAGGATGACAAATGCTGGGCTGCGCCCCCAGCAGAAGCAGTTTCAATTTTATTGTAAATATAAAAGGTATTGATCGGTGAGATGTACAAACCCCATTGCTTACAAAAGCCATTCAGGGGGACTGGGAAAACTATTAAGCACTGGGTCAGAAATCAATAAACAACACTGAAATGTAGCAGAGGTCGCCCTAGGCTTTGTGGCATCTTTGAAAGCCAAGTGGCAGGAATAGTGACAGAAATGTCTCTTGTGGAGCAATGTTGGGGATGAAGAGGGTCAGATGTTTAATCTCTTCTGTGGTTTGACAGGTCCTGGGAACGGAACGAATGCAGTCTTTCATGGCTGTCTTTGATTTAAATACATGCTGATTCATCCCCTTGCTGACAACTGTATTTATTGGCTTTGGGGCGCCTACATCCATTGGCAGGGAAGAGATCAGGGTATATTCTGGAGGCAGAATGGTTGTGTTTATGCAAATGGGCCACACCTTGATTCATCCTCTCTCTTCTCATGGAAAAAACAAACACACCTAAACTTCTTTTAAACACGCCAATAGATGGGAGTACAGTCTACCAGAACAATCTCATATTAGAGCAATTACAGGGCACATGATAGAGCGTGAAGTATTTTTTGTAACAGCTGACTAAATGTAATATTTCTCCTTTTGGGCTTTTAATTTTAACACTTACTTTAAATTCAAATGTAGTTTAGGCTCCCTTTTCTGAAGTCCTTTATCACAGGTTAATATATTCCACAGTCTCCAGAATACCCTCCTTTCATACGTGTTATTTGGGGGCAAAGAGATTATAATTTATCATTATTTTCCTCCCAACCCGCCTCCCCTCCTCTACTTCCCCCGCCATGGGGTTTTGAAGCTAGAAGATTAACCCAGATTAGAGATCATCCTTACGTTTTGAATAGAATTGAGTTGAATCTTTAAATAACATCAAGATAGTCATTGAACTAAAACACACATTTTATTGCTGAAAATGCTAGCCAAGAAATACCCAGAGTGGAGAAAAATTACATAAGGGAAGAGATTCCATGCATGTAGGTGGAATCCAATTTTTCTAATAAGACATTGATTTGTAAGGTTTAAAGCTGAGTATTGAAACTTTTAACAACATCATTTCAGAAGCAGAGACAAAGCCTTCCCTCCCCAAAAAAGCCAGAGCTGAGCCTTGCGCTACTGGAGACTCTGCTCCTCTCTCGACACGGGTATGATTATGAGATTGGTGAGGGTCAGGCTGCCCATCAGTAGGTGAAGTGTTCAGCTGCTGAGGATTTGAGTTTCATCTCACCTCAGATATTATGTCAGTTTCATGTCATTTTCATCCCCGAGAATGATTTGAGAGCGCTCCTTGTCCCCTGTTATTGCGGTCACTTGACCTCAGATGTAACTTCTGTCGAATACCATCATTTTAACAAAGTCAGGAGTTGCACATCCCCAGCCAGAGCTGACCTTTCCAGCCTGCCGCTCCCCAATTGGCTCTGACGGCAGATTTTACTGCCCCCTCCATTCCCAACAAATGAATGTTAAGGCCTCAATGAATTGGTTCACATTGGAAGTTATAGTTTTTCATTGCCATGACCATTTTTAAAATTGGATCCCCCTCCCCTGTTTGTATTTGTCCTGTACTATTGGTATTTTTCTTTTTGCATTTGGATGCTCAAACAGAAAAAGACTTTCTGCTTAAAAACAATATTCTGGCCCCCAAATGGCAAGTCCACGTTTGTCATCTAAAACACGTCTTGAATTCTTTTCTGGGAGAGGTGTTCCTTATTCCCTCACAATTCCTTGCCTCTCTGTCCCTTGTCTCATGTCCTTTTAGCATTTTAAAGTTATCCTTAAATTTTTAAGAAGAAAAGTAATTGGGTCATCATGATTATAATGAGCTCTCAAACTAGAATACATGTCCTCATCTGGGCCCCTGGACTCACCCTAAGGAACTCCTGGACTCTTGTGAAAGGGAGTTCTTTTCCTACAACATATTTGAAAGGAGAAGCTGCTGGCTTCTCCTTTGTAAGGAGAAACTTACTCCTTTCTGGTAAGTTTAGGGAACTTACCCCAGTTTACATAGCAAATGTGAGAAACAGAAAGGGGACCAGAACCTTTGCTTTCCAAGTTATTGCCCCTTTGCTGTCTGTTGTGGCCACACCCAAAACCAATGCCATCATGCCTGAAGCTTAAAAGGCCTTCTCACTCTCATACTAGGTTGGCATATTAAAAGTACCTGGCATCGTGCCTGGCATCTAGAACATGGGTTGACAAACTTTGTCTGTGAAGGGCCAGATAGCAAGTATTTCAGGCTTTGTGGGTCATATTTGTCTGTGTTGTGTATTTATCCCTCTCTCTTTCCTTCCTAACCATCCCCACATCACACATGCTTGGTGTGTGTGTGTGTGTGTGTGTGTGTGTGTGTGTGTTTACAACCTTTGAATATGTAAAACCCATTCTTAGCTTTTAGCTTCTGGGCTGTACAAAAACAGGCTGCAGGTGCACTTGGCCCATGGGCCATAGTTTTCTAACTGATTCCTCAACTAGAAAGTGCCGATATATGTTTGTTGATTCTAAGATGAATGCAGGAGGGGTCTACTTTAGGATCAAATAAGACGATATATTAGTGAAAGGGCTTTCCACACCATAGGCACTTGTTAAATGTTTGTAGTTATTGCCTCCTGGGAGCTTAGCCCAATTTTAGAATGAAAGATGGGCTAGTGAACCACTGGTCCCATATTTGAAATATACACTCAGCTGGACAATAGTGTTACTTACACCATAGTATCTGATTTTCTTAGTGAACCACATGGAATTGCTGCTATTAGACCAATTTCGACATACAAAAATGGTAAATCCTGTGGTTCGACCTAATATCATGGTCTTCCCAGCCCACCCAAACAGGTATATATATGTCAGGTTAAGAATCTGCTTTGAATCAGGGAATATTATTAGGATTGTCTTCTCATCCAGGGCAGTATCATGAAAAAACCAAGTACATCTCCCTAGGTCAGGGGGTCAGCTAAGATTGGGACCTGAGTGAGGGCTGTGTCATTCACCTCCTACACCACAAAGTTGGGCTTGGAGTTACTGCAAGGCCACTCCTACATCCTCCCACCCCCACCCCATGTCAACTTCCCAGCTCTGGTATGAATGTCTAGTTGTTGGTTGGTACTACAGTGATCTTGGACACTGGGATGTGGAGACAGGAGACTGTGTGTACAATGGAATTGGGGATGGGTGGGAGATCAGGGCAGGCCATTGAATACAGGGCCTTTGCATATAGCAGGCCTGTAGTCAGTTTAAAGATTTGACTTCCTGAACTGTATACTTTGGTGGAAGCCCCAGGCCCCAGGCCCCAGGCCCCAGCCCCTACAGCTGACTGAACCTGAATCAGATGGCCATCAGATCATCACATCATAGATGTCATCTCATAGTCCAAATCCCTATGCTTTTAGGAATCATTCCTTCAAGACTCTGGGAACATTTTCCACACTCTATAATTTGGGAGAATCTTGGATTTTTAAAGAATCATAATTCAATTTATTAATGTTCAGTGGGCATCTACTTGGTGACAGGCACTCTTTAATCCAAATTGGCGTTACACAAATTCTTCAACACAAGTTAGCTTTAACACAACTCTTCAGTGTAAGTGACAAAGCACAAAAATTCCTGTTCTCTTGGGGTTTCTATCCCTAATTCCATTAGTAATGATGAGTTCTCTAGAGATAAACTTAGTGTGGAAAAGGGGAAGGAGTGCATTTGAAGAGGCTTCTATAATCTAGCAAGACCTGAAGGAGAGGGAGGGAGCCATATAGGCATGAGAGAGGCAGCACCATGCTGGGGTGGGCCTGTGCCTGGGGTATTTGAGGAGCCGCAAGGAGACTGGTGTGTCACTCACAGTGAGTGAGGGGATACCCCATGGGTCTCACAGGTGATTTTCTCTGAATGTGTTTCCCTTCTTCACTGCTGGGTCACTAGTGCCTAGCCAGGTTGGATAACTTGGACATGATAGGGGGAGGTTGCTCCATGAGATAGCACTTGTAATCTTTATGTTTTCTATCCCAATGAAAAATATGTAGAAATAGCAGAATAAATGGAGCTGAAATTTACATTTCACAATTTAGATAATGAATCCCATTTTTTTCTGACAACTCTTGTTACTTTTTTCATAATGCTGTTTCCTCTTTGGGTTTGGGGGCTCCTTTTTAAAAAGATTTTATTAATTTATCTGAGATAGAAAGAGAACGAGAGAGAGCACAGGTGGGGGCAGGAGCAGAGGATGAGGGAGAAGCAGGCTCCCCACTGAGCAAGGAAACCAATGAAGGACTCAATCCCAGGACTCTGAGATCACGACCTGAGCCAAAGGCAGCCACCTAACTTATTGAGCCACGCAGACACCCTAGGGGCTCCTCCTTTTGCATCTAATGCTCTACTAATATTTTGGGTGGGCTTCCTACCTGTTCTGCTTCCAGACTGGGTTCAGGACCAGCCTCCTCCATGATGTCTGACCTGATTCCTCCCCTCCTGAGTCGAGTTTGCATTGTCATCTGCACTACACAATTTGGCACTCGGGGTTTACAACTTCCTGCATCTTTCTCTGGTGGTTTCATGGGTCTCACTGTCCCCTCTCCTCGGTGAGGTTGTGAGCTATCTGACAGCAGGGCCAGTCTTAGACTTCTTCTTGAACATTACAGGAATAAACTGATTGGGCTTTCCACAAATACTGCCACTTGATTTGATAATGAGAATGTGTGTGTGTGTGTGTGTGTGTGTGTGTGTGTGTTAGGGGAGATAGCTGAGGCATAATACTCTCTGGAATCAAGGAAACAGAATACATTAACTTTCAAGTTACTTTCTACTTCTTCAAGAGTCACTGTGTTCCATGTGTCTGACCCATCTTGCAGTGTGGAAAGCCTTGCTTGAGATCGTGTCTGCTCCTTTGGGAAGGCAGGGTGGTGCCCTGGAAAGCACACTGGTTTCAGATTCAGAAACCTGGGCTTCAATCCCAGCTCACTAATCATCTAGTTGTCCTATCATGGGTAAATAACTACCCTCAGCCTCTGTTTTCTCATCTGTAAAATGGGCATGTTACTTACCTCTAAGGGACATTGCAAGAATTAAAAAGGTGATGTTTATAGTGCAGTGCCTGGCACATTGTAGGTACTTCACAAATCACAGGATTGCTATTGAAACAATGAAAAACAGAAACCATAGCAAAGTTTTAAAAACTTAATGTGGATATGACTTTTTGCTCCTTGACACTTTATCTTCCTAAGAAGATAAATTAGGAGTTAGTATCAGCCATCTAGAAATTTCTTTAAGTGAACTTCTGGAAGCCAGTTGGGAGAGTGGTGTGATGCATTGGAAGCAGATCAGCCTGGGTAAAGCACAGTTTAAGAAAACTTTGTGAATTTGGGCCACTAGCAGTTGATTAGGGTCAGGAAGGAGGCTGGAGGTGTGGACAGCAGCTGCATGCTCAAGGGCCTCCAGGTCTCTGCTAAGGAGATGGGATCCTACCCATTGGGCAATGGGGAGGCATTGAAGGAGTGTGGTACCTACCTGACTTTCCCACCAACTTCTTTCTTGTTTTTTTTTTTCCAGGATTTTATTTATTTACTTGAGAGAGAGAGAAGGAGAGGGGGAAGGGACATAGGGAGAGGAGAAGCAAACTCCCCACTGAGCTGGGAGCCCGACATGGGGCTCAACCCTAGGATTCCAGGCTCATGACCTGAGCCGAAGGCATACACCTAACTGACTGAGACACCCAAGTGCCCCTTCTTTCATGTTTTTATATCACACAATAATAAACTGATGTGATCACAATTTTAAAGTAGGTCTGAGAACACATATACGATATTGACTTATTAAAATGGGGAGGATTTATACAAAAGCAACAACATAATTTTAGTATTCATGTTTTTGATATAAAGTTATATTTTAGGGGTGCCGGACATAGTTGGTTAAACATCTGACTCTTGGTTTTGGCTCAGGTTATGATCTCATGGTCGTGAGATAGAGCCCCGCATCCGGCTCTGTGCTGTCTGCTTGTCTCTCCTCCTCTGCTCCTCTCCCTGCTTATACACTCTCTCTCTCAAATAAAAAAGTAAAATCTTTAAAAATGTCATATTTTAAATTTCATGGAATCATATAATAGAATGCTAGAGATGAAAGGGGTTTGGTCAGTATTCACTCTCCAACACCATTAAGTTTCTGATGGGGAAACTGAGGCCCAAGACATTCATCTTGCCCTAGGTAAATTCACAGTCCAAGAACGTTACAGAAAGCTTTGTGGTTGCTCTTTATCATGCACTTGTTCTATTCTAGCTACTGTGCTGGGCACCGCATCTATACTGCCCTACACACTCATAACAATCTGTACAAAAGAGATCATATAGTCCATTATACAGATATGTAAACTGAGGTGCAGATACCTGAAGAGCACACAGCTAATTAAGTGGTGATTCAAATTCACTTTCGTCTGAATTCTTCTCACCATCCCACATGTGTCAGCACTGGGACTAGGACCTGGAGCCAGTGTTCCTTCTTCCCAGCCACATTTCACACTTGTTTCTCTAAAGTCATTTCCTGATTTAAGCCATGCCAGCACTGACTTGGCTACAAATTGATGTTGATCCACAAATAATTGCTTTTATAGTCTTCACCTTTAGTGGGATGTTGATGTTTCAAGTTTCTCCTAAGAAAGAGTCCTGTGCAGAAAGCATTGCTTGTGCAGGGATTTTATTGCCACGTTCTTGATTTCATCATGGGGTACTCTCACTATAATGAACCCTGGGAGAAATTCCTGTCTGGTCTCCAGTCAGGATTAATAGGGTTTTTCCTAAGTATTTTACCTATAAGTACGGTGTCTCATGGATGCCGTAAGTTGTATGAGGGATCAGTTTCCCTTTTCTGCACTCGTTGCTAGAACACTCAGACCCAAATGTGAATCCCACCCACAGTGAGTATATAGAACTTCACAGTATGCATTTCTATGTGACAGTCTCATTCCTGGCTTGGTTTTAGTTTCCAAATCCTACTTCTTTTTTTCTCATCTATTTATAATCTATTTTTCCCTGATCTAATTGTTATACTCTTATAAGGAAATTAAATTGTTTTCAGAACAAGGTGAAGTATAAATAAACTAAATAAAATTTAATTCCATATTGAATCTCCAAACCTTTTTGTAAAACCCAGTAGCAGACAACCTGCAAAATACTCCTGTCAGTCCTGGTGAGAGAAAAAAACTTGGAAGTTACAGACTCCTTATACAGAGCAATCACGCCCTGGGAACACACTGCAGGACCCAGGTGGGGACATCCAGGAGATGGAACTGTTCCCTACTGTCCCGTCCAAATGAACTAGGATGCTGTATCCATCCTACCTAATTAAGGAGTGCTTGAAAGCAGGGCCTTTTTCTTGATTTACAAACCCTCCTCATCATCATTTATAGCGCACTGATATGTGAAAGCAGGGAGGAGAGACACTTAAGGGAAGATGGGTATTTCCTTAGATGACATTGGTGGGGGCAAGTGTCACCTTCACACAAGCACCTCCACTATGATGGCTTGTTAAGGGTTCGGCAGCAGTGGTTGGAACACGCTGTGCTTATTGACAAGGCACTGAGCTATTATCCATATTGGTACAGGAATTCAAGGACAGGACACAGATCAAGTGAGCCCATAGTACATCTTCCACACTTGCTGAAAGAGTCTTGTTGGTGATTTTCATGTGTATGAAACTAGGGAAATGCAACTTTATTCATGTATTCATTCACTCATTCATTTGTTCGTTCATTCATTCATTCATTTGACAAACATTTGCTGATACAGCTCTTTGCTGGACTCTGGAGATAAAAGAACAAGCAAAAGAGACATGGTCCTTGCCTTCCTTCAAGCTGTTGTGGGTAGATAGGGAAGATGTGGCTATCTGGAAGAAAAAATATTCTAGAAACATAAAAGAGAAGAATATTATCTTGGTTTTTAGAAAGAGAAAGGGTAAACACTTTGAAATCTGGTTGCCCTGTTTTCCACTAGTTTGAAGATTACTTGAGAGACAGAAAGGGGGATAGAGAGAGAGACACACACAGACAGACTGACAGACTTTCTCCTCAGGGTAGACAAACCATGGGGTAGCATCGTAGAAGTGAGAAAGAAACTGATTTTTTCCACAGAGGTCTCGTGCTCCCTGGCTGAGTGAGATAAAAAAGAAGAGGGTCAGCCTTCTTCTAGCTTTTCCCACCAATATTCAAAGTTTTGGTAATTGGTCTCTACCACCCTTGGCAACAGAACCCCAGAACTCACTGTCTACAGAAATACCTGCAGTTGGTCAGATCTCATTCCATCTCTATCTCATTCCATCCTTCTCCTCGAGGCAGCCAGTTCCTAAGATCAACCATCACAACTACCAGTATCATTCTCCCCAACCAACTTGAACTTTGTGACCCCTCCCCCCATACCCCCATATTAGCACATGTGTCGTATATTGAGCAAAGCCATACTCAGGGACACCAGTGCACTTCTACTCTCCTTCAGGTGGGCTCCTAATTCTAATCACAACTTCCTTGCCTGCTGGAGTGGGTTGAATGGTGGGCCCCAAAAGATATGCCCACCTGGAATCTATGAATGCAAACTTATCTGGGAGAAGAGTCTTTGCAGTTGTAATTAATTTTAAAGATCTCAAGTGAGATCATCCTCGATTATTTGGGTGGGCCCTAAATCCAATGACAAGTGTCCTTAATTAGAGAAAGGTGGAGGGAGATCTGGGACACACAAAGGAGAAGACCATGTGAAGATAGAGCTAGACATTGGAATTATGCAGCCACAAACCAACGGGATGCTTGGAGCCACCAGAAGGTGGAAGAGGCAGGGAAGGGTTCACTCCTAAAGCCTTTGGAAGGAGTAACACTCCATCAACACTTTGATTTTGAATTTCTGGCCTTCAGAACTGTGAGAGAATAAATTTCTGTTGTTTTAAGCCACCAGGATTGTAGTAAGTTGTTAAAGCTGCCCTAAGAAATGAATAAATCTGTCATTTCTTCTACTTCTCCTAAACCTCACTTAAACCAAAACTTTTAAACCTTTCTTTTCACCCAGTTCCTTCTACTAACTCTGTACCCATTCCCACCCAGCCCTCAGCCTCCAGCCTAGACACCTAACTTTGCCCACACTCCACATTCTCATTATGCTTCAGACAGGTGTCAACACCAAACCCAGGTCACCACTCCTCCCTGTCTCGCTCTGTTCTTGCTGTCCTACTAGAGAGATAAAGAACTATGGAGATTTGGCCTCTAAAGGTTCATAATGTTAAAGTTCAATTTACTGCTCAAGATTAAGAATATCCCTCCTCCATCTATTCCAGTCAGAAACCCTGACTTAATCTTATATGGGAAGACTAAGCCTATGTGGTACATGTTTTAGAACATTTCCATATCTCACATCAAAATATCTCTCCCATTTAGCTTCACTTTCAGAAGAGATTTCTCTCAATGGAAAAGAACCATTTGCTTGACCCTGATGGCCCATTTACCTACCATTTTGAGTCTTTTCTTCCTTCCTGCAGAATTTCTCAGGTGAGCAATTTATGCCAACTACCTCCACTTTTATCTTTACCTGCAGCTTCCATAACCCTCTGAAACCTGGCTTTTTTCTTTATTGACAGCTCTCTGCGATTTATTGCAGAAGAAAATTTACTTTTTCTTATCCTATTTTTTTTTTTAACTTTTCAGGTAATACTGTTATTCTTCTTGACTCTCTTTCCATCAGTAACTTTTGGGATACTATGCTATTCTGAATTGTCTTTCTTCTTTCTATCTCTCTACCTTTCTTTTGTTGGTTCTTCCTTCTCTGTATGCTTCCAAAGCTATGTCATTGCCTTTCTTTTCTATCTTAATGCAGCTCTTCAGAAAGCTCAACAATGATCACACCATTACCTCTTATCCCTAAGTTTAGATGTCCTATTCTTTCCTCACAGTCCAATGCTGATCTGTGTCACTGCCAACTAGATATTTTTTACATAGATACCTCACCAACATCTCAGACTCAAGATGTCCCAAACCAAATCAACTTCTCCATCCGACGTCTCCATCTCAGAAAAGTTCTACCACCCAGACTTTTCTCCATCACCCCTGAATTTACTCAGATACCACATTCTGCCAGCTTTTCCAATAAAGTTTTGCTCATATAATCTCTCTTCAAAAAAAAAAAAAATTGTATGTCTGCAAGTCTATTCCAGACCTTCATCACTACCCACTCCTCACTATGCATGGCATTATTTAAATATGTCCCCACCCAGTAGACTATGATTTCCTCAAGGGTGGACATACCCCATTCATTTTGGACCTCTGATGCCTAACATAGGAGCCAGGACGTCTAGGCTCAGTGAATGTTGTTTGGATGGAGAAATGAATGGATAGATCATTCCCTCAGCCTCTTAGCCCCAGTCCCTCCCTCCCACAGACTGTCCTTTGGTCCCCTGTATGATACATTCTTATTCTTAAATCTTCTATTCTTTTAACTACCCTGAAAAGTAGTTGTCATTGTAACTATCTTATAGATGAGGAAACTGAAGCTTACTCAGACAGGTTAAGAACTCATTCAAGGGTCCCACAGTGAGAAAATGGCAGCATCTGGGATTCCATGCTTTTTCATTTGATATGGCTGCCTCCTTTGGGGCAGTCATGGGAAATTACGTTGGATAGACAAAGGCCAATTATGCAGGAACTTGAAAGCCAGCCAAGAAAGTTTGGACTTGACCCAGTTAGAATGAGTCATCAAAACTATGAAGGTAATAATACATACATCTTAGAGTTATTTGGAATATCAAAAGAGCCAACATATATAAAGCACCTGGCCTATTGTAGATTCTCAAAAGTGTTAACAACTGCTATTATTTTGAAGTTTTTGTTTGTGTATGCCTTTCTTTCTTTTTTAAAAAAGATTTTATTTATTTATTTATTTGACAGAGAAAGAGTACAAGCAGGGGGAGTGGCAAGCAGGAGAGGGAGAAGCAGGCTCCCTGCTGAGCAAGGAGCCCAATACAGGGCTGATCCTGGGACCCTGGGATTATGACCTGAGCCGAAGGCAGACACTTAACCGACGAAGCAACCCAGGCGCCCCTATGTATGCCTTTCTTACCGGGTAATTTTAAGGCTGCTTGAGGGTACTGGTCATGGTTGGTATTTTTCTTGTTTCCTCCTCACCTCTTTTTAAAGATCTGTGTTATTTGCAGATGGCTAAGACTGTGGCCTCGAGTCCAGCAGGCACAGTGTGGGCGCCTCTCTACCATTCCTGCCAGCTGTAAGAATGTGGGCAAGTCTCTGGACCTCTCTGCATCCCGCTTTCTTCACTAGTCCCTTGAGCTCAATAATGGGGCCTGCCCAATAGATAATTGTCAGGATTGAATAAAATAATAGATATAATGTAGTTTGGTGACTGCCACAGAGTAATTTTCAATAACTAGTGATATTATCACTACTCTTATATTTACTTGTGTGATACTTCTGCTTGGTGAGAAATTTCTTTTAGAAGCCAGTGTTAGGATTAGCCTAGTTTCTCTTGAGGAATTGCTGTTTCTTACAGTCATACAAATGACAGCAAGTTTCTCTGGCTGCCAGGAAGCTCAAAATCAAACCTAAAATTTAACCATGGCAGCAATGAGGACACTGCTGGCTTTTTAATGTATTTGATTTCTCCTTTTTCTAGTTCTGCTTCCTACTTCCATCTTCATTTCTCCATTTCACTGTTCTTATAAACTGCCTCAGATCACTTCACTTTAGATCATAGGTTTTCACCCTCTTCTTGGTCATAGTTTCTTGATTGAACCAGTCTCTAGAAAAATCTACATAGAAAGCTACCCTTCCCATCCTCTCCACAATTTTGTATCCAATTTTGGGACAGTCCTGGACTTCCTGAAGCTCACCCAGAATAAGAGCCCCTGATGCAGATTATAATTAGGTAAACTACAAGAGGGGAGACAAGAGGGGCGGTGGGACTAGAGTTGGAGTGATTAGGAGGAAATATCCCAGAATCTCAGCATTGGCAGAAGCCTGCGAGATCATCTAAAGTGACTTCCCCCAGCGCTGGAGTCCCTGCTCTGACCTACCTTCTGCTAAGTAGGTAATAGGCCTCTGCTCAACCCATCGCACCTGGGGGAGTTTCCTTGTTCACACACAGATCAGCCCATCACAGCATGACATCCCTCACTGGTGGGATGCTTCTCCCTCATCTACTGGAATCAGTCACCTTGTCATCTACATAGGTGTGTGCAAATTTGCAAGTACCTCTTCAGCTTTTGGAAGACTGTTCTCATGGCTGCTAGATGGAAACAGCCACATTTCCTTTAGCCCCTTCTTCCCTGACAGGGTGTCATAGCTCTTGACAGAGTCAGTTTAGTCTATCCCTTCTGTGGCATCTGCCCATCCTGACACCTGCTTTCCAAAGCTGTCCCCCCAGCCATGGAAGTTGCACTTAGGAGTCATAGTTACACTGTGTGGCTCCACCCACTGACCCATAGCTGATGGAACCCAGTAGAACTCTGCACTAAGAGGCCAGTTGTATTTTCTCCCCCAGATATTTGGAATTGGAATCAGGGCCATTAGTTAGTTTCTGCTGGTCTTTTGAACTGGGGATAGATAATCCTTGTGGCTATAGGAGCAGCTGTTTGCATAGTGGAGAGAGCAAAGAATAAAGTGGGTGCAGAGGGGGTAGCAGACGGGAGAGTATAGGTGGCCTCGGAGAGGGACAGAGACAAAAAGGGTAATTGCTGGTTCTGGCCAGCTCTCCATTTCCTAGTTCCACTTTACTCTCAACCTTGGCTGCCTTCTTGGATTACATGGAATATCCTGTTACCTTGCAACAAATACCCCTCTTTGGTTTAGACCTGTTGAGGTAACTTCAGGTAAATGCAAACAAAGTCAGTCTCCCCCTCACCTCCTATCACGTCTCTTTCCTTCTCCTGCCCTCTCCTTGTCTCTCCATAATTCTTGTGTTCTCATGACCTTCGTTACTATGCCTTGAGACTGTCCACATTTGCCTGCTGCAGATCAAATCTCCCCAGAAATTTAACCCTGAAGCTCTGCTTCTCCTTTGGATATGGAAGCCTGGCATCTCATCCCAACCTCACATTTTACAAGCAAAAAATTTCCTTCTCTTCTTTTCCTTTAAAATATCCCTTGCTAGCCAATCACTCAGGCCTGACATTTGTCGTGGTCTCTGGCTTCTGATTCTCCATAGGGAATTTCAAGATCCCTAAATTTTGTGATCTTCTCTCTTACCATGGCCTCAAGATCTGCCTTCTTCCTCTTTTGTAAAGATTTTATTTATTTGAGAGAGAGAGAGAGAGAGAGAGAGAGAAAGAACGAGCTGTGGGGAGGGGCACAGAGAGAGAAGCAGACTCCCCTCTGAGCAGGAGGCCCAATGCAGGGCTCGATACCAGGACCAGGAGATCATGACCTGAGCCAAAGGCAGATGCTTAACTGACTGAGCCATCCAGGTGCCCCTGCCTTCTTCCTCTTAATCGCCATAGCTAAATGATAACTTTTGTATTTGGTTACTGGAATGTTGTCCTTACTAGCCTCTTGGCTGTCAGCTTCCTATACTTTCTGTCACTTTAAAATGCTTCCAAAAAAATGATGCTTCTGAATGAGATGTGGCCTGGTCAGCATAAGTCCAACAAAGAAACATTCCATTAACATTCACCCAGCTATTGCCACTTTAAGCTCAGGGCGTATGTGTGCTTCAATGACACTTATGATTAGAAATAGTGGGATAATCACTATGAACTCCCCTGGTCAACCACCTTCAATGCCTCCCTATTTCCCTCAGGATAAAGTCCTAGTTCCTTAGCCTGACAGTCAGTTTTCTACACTCTGGTCTCTACCAACATTTTCTTTTTAGCCCCAACTCTGCTACAGGACCCAGTTCTCAAGCCAGGCTGTCTACTCACTATTTCCCAAACTCACTGTGGGGTCTGCATTCATTTATTCACGCAACACCCATTAGTGCCTGTTGTACCAGACACTGGACATAAAACAGCGAACAAGACAGACACAGTCTGCTCTTGAACATGTTTTCACTCCATGCTAGTCAGGCCCCATTCCTTCTGTACTACATTCTACTTAACCTTCAAGGTTCCCACTAAAATCCACCTCTTCCCCAATCATGTCTGTCTGAAATGACCTCTCAGTCTTAAACTCCCATTTAATTTTTATTTGTCCTCTGAAGTTACTTATTACTTAACACCCGGATTTGAATCTGCACCCTAGGTCTCCTGTGCTGGATATAAGGTCCTGGAGAAGCAGCATCTTCTGCTGCTTTGGTTTACCCCATGGGGATGTACATAGAGTATCAGCTCAATAATGGCTTTGGATTTATTCCTGTAGCTCAGGTTCAAATTTCTTCACAACCACCACAAATGAATGTGACTATGTCTCTCTGGTTGACTTATATAAGAACTAGTATTTCCATTGGTTCAACATTCTCATTCTTAAAATCAGCCAGGTCACACAAGCTACAGCACGGATGAAACTGGAGGACATGATACCAAGTGATACAAGTCAGTCACAAAAGGACCAGGACTGTAGGATTCCACTTACATGATGTACCTAGGATAGTCAAGTTCACCGAGAAAGTAGAATGGTGGTTGCCAGAGGCTGGCAGAAGGAGGAAGTGAGGAGTCGGTGTTTAATAGAAATGGCGTTTCAGTTTGGAAAGAGGAAAAAGTTCTGGAGATGGATGGTGATTGATGGTCACACAACAATATAAATGTACCTACTGCTGCTGAATTGCACACTTAAAAATGGCCAAATGGTAATTTTATGTTTTGCATATTTTATCATAATTTAAAAAACAGACAAAACAAACCCACCAGGTCCCAAGTTCTGTGTGGCTGTGGTCTGGGTGTGCCCACTCTGGACTCCTCATAACACCCTCTGTTTCCAACTCACTTGGTAACAGGATAAATACTTGTGGAAGTGAAGTGAATGGCATTATTTCCTTGGAATTGAGGAGGAAAATTAGAAGGGGAATCTTTGAAAATGCTTTAAACACTTCTCACGTTTCACCTTGCTGCTGTCTCTTCAGGATGTGAGTGGAAAAAGTGTGAAACCTGAAAGCCAACAAAAGAAGGCGTTTTCTGGGCTCAGATGAAGAAATCTGCAAAATTAGGAAATAATGTTTGTGCCATTTCTGGAGGCCCTGGACAGGCTCGGTTCACCTCCAAGTGATTTACCTGTGGCTCTCGATGATTATTTACTTGGCTATTCAGTTCAAGACAATCACAGGAATGTACGGCCCATAAATTAGAATAGCTATGAAACACAGGCTGCCTTTATGTAGAAACATAACTTTTGCAGTTTTTTTTTTTTTACAAAGGGAAAATACATTTAATATACAGGCTCAGAGTGATCACTCTGTTCTTACTGCCTCCTTTTTAATATCAGAGTTCAGCTCAGATTTCTTGCCTGTCCTAGGTCTTTGCCCTTGTGGCTGACTACAGGCCCAGGAGACACGTACTCCCCCAAATGCTCCCTGACTGGGCCCCACTGGGGATCAGTGAGGCTTCTTCCACCACCTCCACCCCCTTTGGCTGCCTCAGCGTTGGGGGGATAGGGGCTTTTCACAGCAGGTGAACACGGAAGTGGGGTCAACTATCTGGAAGAGGGAATAGAGCATGGGTCTTGAAGGTGGGCCAAGCAGCTCTGAACCCAGGTTCCACCACACACCAGCACTGACCCCTGGCAGGTGACTTCATCACACGCATCTATAAAATGGGGCTAACAATACCCCTCTGGTTGAGTTACAGTGAGGAATGGAGATAAGGAATAATGAATGGCACATGGCCTGGCAGTCAATAAATAATTGTAAAGATATAAAGATTCTAGCTCTTGAGTAGTCTGCATTTTGGAAAGAGGAGAAAAGCCTCAAACTGAGCATGGGCAATAAATCAGATGAGAGGAGAGTTGAGGGGACACTGACAGCTAGTGAGGGAGGAGGAAAGTTGGGGGTCTGACCAAGTCAGGAGCATAGATCACTACAGTAGACAACAGGCTGCCTACAAGTAATTTTGAGGAGGGTCCAAGGGTCCACCTGAGATCTGGGCTGGCACTGATTAATGAAGAAGCAAGACTTAAAATTAAGAAGCATGACTGGCCGGCTAGAGGCAGGCATCTAAGGAGGAGAGGGCATCAGAACACTGCCTTTGGAGCCACACTGCCAGGATTTGACCCCTGGCCCTGCCTTTACTAGCTGTTCAATCTTGGCCCTGTTACTTAACCTCTCTGTGCTTTCATGCCTTCCTCTAGAAAATGGAGGTAATAACAGCATCTACCTCATTTGTAAGGTTATGAGAATTAAATAAAATTAATATGTGTAAATCTCTTAAAATAGTTCCTCACATACAGTAAGCATGAAAAAAAGTGCTATTTTTAACATGATTTACTCCTTTCAACAAATGTTTATTCAACAAATGTGTACAGGTTAGGCACTATGCTAGGAGCTGGCAGAGCAACTGTGAAGTGGTTTACACAGAACCTTCCCTCATGGAACTGAAAACCTAGCCCCCAAGGATCTCTTCTTGCTCCTTGCCAATACAAGCCAATGCCTCAGCCAAAATAAGGATTCGATGTTCCTTCTCGGGGTGGTGATACGGACTACAGGCCTTTTCTCTAGTTTCATTCATTTCTTCCCATACCTGCTCCTCTAGACTGCAGGTAATTGAGAGTTGTTGGGACATTCTATAAAAAGCTTACAGAATTGAGGGTACTCAATCAATGCTGAATAATAACAAGAGAAATGTATAATGTATAAACAGATTATGTTGGGTCTTGATGTTCCTTCATCTCATTAATATATATGGGAGAACACTTCCTCTGCTTTGCTCTGTGATGCAGCCTGTCCTCCAGTCAGCACAGAGGAGGCAAGCTCCACAGAGTCCCACTTGAGGCCTGGCAAGGCTTGCGATGCCTGCTCAGGATCCAAGCATGTATCTTCTTCATGATTGTCAGGGGTTTCCTTTGACATGAAGAGCTGCCCTGACATCAGGTCTCATGCTAAATATTTTCTTGTGTTATTTTGCTTTATCCTTAAAGCAGTCCTAGGAAGGAGGTTCTAGTGACCTCTCTTCCTGTCTGAAGGAACTAAGTCAGAGAGACATGTAACAATTTGCTGAAGTTCACCCAGTACTAAGCCATTCCAACTAAGCCATAGATCTATACTATCAGGCCCCTTTAAACCAATCTTTCCCAAACACCAATATACTTGTTCCTCCAGAAAACAGGAGGCCACCACTTCTGCGTAAAAACAAAGCTGTCTATTTTTAGGAAACCTCAAAACCTTTAGTGCAGAATTCCATTTCTCACACGGGAATTCTTTGTAGCTCAGCACAATACTTGGCACAAGATAGATGCTCAATAAATATTTGTTGAATGAGTGAATGGACGATTATCACTAAATTTCTATACCTTTTATAGGATCTATTACAGGAATATGCAAAATATGTGCTTGATTCTTATTTGTTGATGTATGCATGGAATTATGAATGAGTCATCTAACTTGGTAGCCCAAATTTCATCATTCTTGCTGATTCACGAAAGAAAGAAAGAAAGAAAGAAAGAAAGAAAGAAAGAAAGAAAGACAAACACAGACAACTAACCACTCAGGCTCTCTTTTTAAAATGAGAATGAAAAAGGGAACTATGAATAAAAGAAAAAGAAG